>NW_006159863.1:3123529-3126981 GCF_000334495.1 Tupaia belangeri chinensis | reverse complement strand
AACCCCCCCCCCCCCCCCCCCGCCCATAGAGGATGGCCAGGCTGCAATCCCTTCTCCATTCTTCTCTTGGGATTTTGGGCATGCATTCACATGCGCCTGGCATGAGTTTCAAGCTGCTAGGCCCAGGACTCAAACCATGGTCAGCCATGTGGGAGTTCAGTGCCTTAATTATGTATCTGCTGGCCCCAAATAAATAATATGTTGAAATAAATAAATAAAGTCAAAAGCATGGAATTGTTTATAAAAGATTCTTTTATAATAGCAAAAAGACTAACATTTTATTGATAATGATTACATAGTGATGAATGTAAATACACTACATTGAAAGGTATACATTTGTTAAGCATTTGAATTTTAAGGATAAGATAGCAGAATGATTATTTTAGCTAAAGATTTTAACTTACCAGCTTTGCTCTGTGACAGATAAAACAGACTCAAAATAAACTATGTTGAAGAGGATTTGAATGACATTAATTAAACTGTTTGTCCTTTGGGGTCCCAAAAAGCAGAAATTGCCCAAACCACATTTTTCAGCCAAAATATGGTCATAGGAGGTAATCTCTTTAATTTTAACAACTTAAATAAAAAATATTTTTCAGAAATCAAAACTGCAATTTAAGTACTTATAAATAAATGACAATTAGAAAAGAAAACATATTAAACCTCATAGAAGCTCATGGCCAAACCATACACAGAGGAAAATACATAGCCCAAAATGGTTTCCTTGGTTTAAAATGCAAAAGAAAAAAGAAAAGAGACAGAAAGAAAGCTAAAAAGTAAAGAAAAGAAAGAAAGAAAAAAGAAACTAAGAATTCAAGCAAAACTGAAAGTGAAATAAACACACAGAAAGCAGGGACACAGACTTAACAAAGATGAAAGCAGACCATAATTAAGCAGAATTGACAAATCGATTTTGAAAAATAATTTAAATATAAACTGGAAAGACTTCTGCCAAGGATGGGAAGAGGAAGATAAGATAAGAGAAAGAGAGTGCAACCCTGCCAGCCTCCCTCGGAGTGAGAAACACTGAAAATGTAACCACAGCGAATGTGGACATGTTAAAAATTGGGATAGGGCCAGCCCGATACCCAAGCTGTTAAGGGATTCAGAGCCTACATGGCCAACTGCACCCCAGTCTCATCCCGGCAGCTGGAAAACACACCAGACACATACGTGTGAACTCCCAACATCCTGACAGATTGGAGAGAGAAGAAGGGATGGCAGCAGGACTGGGGAGCACTGGGGGATGCTTTCTCCCTTTTGCTCTCTATCTCTATCTCCCTCACATGTGCCCTCTGGCAATTAAAAAAATTAATTGTGGGAGAATACTATGTATAAACTATGTGTTAATAAGTATGTTCGGGGGACCAGCAGGTGGCATGGTGGTTAAGGTGCTGGACACTCCCACATGGCCGACCGGGGCTCAAGTCCTGAATCTGGTGGCTTGCTTTCTCACTTCCTCTCTCTCTCACTCTCACCCTCTATCTCTCTCTGGTCAAATTAAAAAATAAATGAATGAATAAATAAAAAATAAAATAAATAATTATAAAAAAAAAAGGTATGTTTGGAAATGTTGAACAAGTCCTCTATTTTTAGGAAAATACTGATTTCAGAATAAAACTTCTTTAAGAAGAAATAGAAAATGAAGAGGCTAGACGGTGGAGCAACACTAACATTCTGCAAGGCTACACCCACGTTGGAAGGTCCTGGGTTCGTGTCCCAGGGTCTCCCCAAGCACACCAGGTGCACATGTGTGCCCTGAATCCATGCTGGCTGAGGTTAGGGATGGATCACAACTCGAGGTCCCTGTGGAGAGGGTGTATGTCTGTCTGCCTGTCTGTCTCTGTCTGTCTCTGTCGGAAGAAATAATAAACTTTTAAAAATTAAAAAATAAAAGAAGTAGAAACAGTAAACCAGTATCTGTTATAAAACTGAAAACATGGGGCCAGCAGGTGGCATGGTGTTAAAGGCGCTATACTCCCACATGGTCCATTGTGGTTCGAATCCCAGATCCCGTAGCTTAAAAGTTACGCTGAGAAAAATAAGAGAAAAGGAAACACAGCGTGGCCATTCTCCCTGAGGGGTGAGGTCTCACTTTTCCTCTCTCTGTCTCTCTCTGGTGAATGCTTATATCCTATGACAAAAGCCAAAACCTGAAAACATTTTCTCATCTCTGCTGTGAGCGGAGGTTTGTGTCGTGAGCAGGTCAGAGCAAACGCAGGAGGTCCTGGACGTGGGTCACCACGAACTCTGCACAGCTGGGGCAGACCTCACAGGCTATGTGGTGCACCCACTCCCCCCTGCCCGGGCAGTGTTAAAATACACTCTAATTCACGCTTTAGTTTCATCCCCCTGAGGCTACATTCTCTCAGATTATCACCACTGTTTTTGCAATCTTTTAAAAAAAAAAAAAAAGAAAAATGTTTTCCTCGTCAGACTCTAACCATCTCCATCTGACATGGGGTATAACAGAAAGAACACTCAAGAGTGGGGGCTGACAGTAGGAGTCCTAGTCCTCTTCTGCCGCTCACTATAGGTCAGGTCTGGTTTGGAGAAGGCAGTGTCTCTCTCTAGCCCTCGGCAGATACGCAGGCTCGATTCAAACAAACTATGATTTAATAGAGCTTGTTTTCAAGTGAACCTTAGAGGAAAAAAGAAAAAACACAGCAATATTGGCTTCAAAAGCAGCTTCCTCTGCATATGTCTGCATGCCTCTCGCCCTCCCCACCACCAGGATCGTCTCCAAATCATGGCTCACCTATACCATGCAAAATAAGGGCAGGGCACAGTTCTCCCCAAAAGACCCTCGCTTTCAGTGCCCAAAAGGGAGGTGTGGCTTACAACGTCAGGTTGTGGGAGAGAACAGAACAAAACTAAATGACCAAATGAGTGCCCCAGGAAACAAGTACAAAAGAAAACGGACCGGGACATCAGGGTAAGGAAGAGACTCCAGCAGTAGGAAGATTAAGGAAGAACGCATCTAGTGGTTATGTTACAACAAAGTTGCCATTACTTGAATCATCTCTGCTCCATGACAGAGATGGGCCATGCCAGGTAAACTCCTGCTAGTGATGTTCTGTTTCTTCCCATTTATGTGTAGTACTTTCTGGGTTGTGTTTCAAAGTGTCATTTAATGTCATTTTATGACTCCCTGGTTGTAAGTGTCTGCGTATTACCAGGGCTTAGAGATTTACAGCCTCTTTTAAACTCAGATAATGATGTTTAATTTGTTATTGGCTGTGTAAAGGTTAACAAAGAAATAACTCAAATTATCATCTCAGGGATAACACATTACAAGAGGGCAATTAAGCCCGGTACCTGGCATTACACAAAAGATTGATATCTCGTTACAAGAGTGCAGATGAGTTCAGATTTCACAATACAGGAAATCCACCCGTCACCACTGTCTTCATTTGAATAAACACATAGTGGATCCCACTTATCAGTGCCAC
>NW_006159863.1:3085621-3123501 GCF_000334495.1 Tupaia belangeri chinensis | reverse complement strand
CAAAAAAGGACAGATGGACATGCAGCCAGTTTCTTGCAGAAGAGACGCAGAAGAAAGAGCAAAGCACAGTGTCCTACAGAAAGTGAGGTTGACGCTACCCAAGTAAAAGATTAAGTTCCCTCTTAGCTGTAAACAAATGATGCTAAGAGGCGAGCAAAACAGGCCCCTGAAAAGAGGAAGCAAAATAAATAAAAGCACCAAAGCCAAATTGTCATTAAATTGTCTCTGAAATGGAAAATGAAAAACGATCTATTGCAGCAATCATTTTTGTCTGTTTTCTTCTCCTCAAAACACCTTTCATGCTGGGAAGATTTATTTTGAATGCTGGGAAGATATACAGTGATTAAAGGTAGAAAAAAATTTTTTTTTAATTTTTTTTGAGTTTTGGGGAGGGGAAAAAATATCTTTCCATAATGATTCGGTCTGTATTTTGTGGCTATGAGTGTCAATAAAAATATAAATAAATAGTGCTTTTCCAAATTCATCAAATAGGACCAGCAGGTGGCATGGAGTTGGGGAGGCTGGATCTCACATAGCTAACTTCGCAGCTCGAGTCCTAGACCCCATGGCTTGTGAATCACACTGGGCATGTACATGCATGCCAGAGAGGAGAGAGGAGAAGGGACTATGGCATGACCATGCTCCCTGGCAGGTGATTTCTCACTTTCCCTCTCTGCCTCTGTCTCTCTTAGGCAAGTGTATGTGCTTTATAGCAAAAACAAACGAAAAACCTCATCAAATAAAGATACACTGGAATTCCTCAGCTCTTCTTCCTAGGCAAGCTAATGCAGCATATCTTGAAAATTCTCATCTGGGAACCAGCAGGTGGCGTGGTGGTTAAGGTGCTAGACACTCCCACGTGGCCAACCATAGTTCAAGTCCCTGACCTGGTGGATTGCTTTCTCACTTTTCCTCTTTCTCTTTATGTCTCTCTCTCTGGACAAATTAAAATAAAATGAATAAATAAAATTAAACAAATAATTTTTTAAAAAAAAGAAAATTATCATCTGACTAGTGCCCTATTTATCTCCCTCAAAGAAAACTTCCAACTTTTTTTTTCTATGCTCATTTTTCCATCTCTTTCCTTTGCTTTTCCCTTCCCTTCCCTTCCCCTGGTCTCTTGGCAACTGGAGCTTTTTTTATTTTATTTTATTTGATCCATTATTATTATTATTATTTTATTTCTCATTGGGCATGCATATTAACCAGAGAGTTTGGGACTTGAACCATAGTCAGCCATGTGGGAGTCCAGTGTTCCAACCACCATGCCACCTGCTGGCCCCTGTATCTGGGTTTTATAATTTCCTCTTTTATTTTCCTTCATAGCTTCTGTTTTCTTCCATGTTCTCACTCCGGATCTTTTCTTTCCTTTTTTCCCTTTGCCTCTCCTCTTCCCAAGTATTTCCCCACATCCTCATCCTACTTCCCTTTCTATGAGAGTTACTCCTTCCTGGGTGTTTTTTGTTTGTTTGTTTTTGTTTTTGTTTTTTTGAGAGAGAGAGAGACTTTACTATAGGGCACATGCAATTGCCAGAGAGACAGAGAGCTACTAAGTGAGAAATCATCCCCCCGCCTCCCCCAGAGCAGATGGCCACACCGCAATCGCCTCTCCTCCATTCTCCTTTCAGGATTTTGGGCACACATGCCCAGCATGAGTTTTAAGCTGCTGGATCCAGGACTCGAACCATGGTTGACTACGTGGGAGTCTAGAGACGTAACCATTACACCATCTGCTGGTCCCTAGAGAGTTCCTCCTTTCTAGCCCTTCTTCCTGTCATCACCCTCGGCCTGCCCACCTGTTATCTCTCTAGTTTATCTGCCACCCATGTTTCAGCAATTTTCTGTTTCTCCTCAATCTTTCTTTGCTGACCACCTCCCACTAAATTTCCCCAGCCCCAGCTGTGTGGCTCAAGATCCTTCTTCATTTGGACCAGGACATCCAAACAGAGTATCTGAAATTTTACTGGACCCCAGAATGAGCAACACCAGCTCCAGTACCAAAAACAATGGGCCTTACTATCATGGCAGAAAATTCCTGAGCAGCCAGAAATTCTTACAGGTAGGCCACAGGGATTGCAGAAATCACCATGTTTTTATCCCAGTGCATTTTGGGAGTCCTAGAACTTTCTCCTTAGTTATGGTCAAATAAGAGTCTGGTGTTGAGTCTTTACTCCAAAACCTCACTACCGCGGGGAACGTGGGACAGGCCCAGCCTTCTGTTTGACTTTATGTCGTTAACGGGAAGAAACAAGGAGCAGTGTGTTTACTTTGCTGCTGGACACCACATTTTGTGTCTGGCCAGTTGACAAAGCAACACAAATTCTAGTTATACCACCATTGTCAACATCGTCAAGTTTCATTTAGGAAGCAAAAACATACTTGGGTTGGGGTCGGCAGAGGCGCTGGACTCCCACATGGTGGACCACGGTTCAAGTTTCAGACATGGCGGTTGCTTTCTCACTTTCCTTCTCTCTTTCTCCCTCTGTCCCTCTCTGGTCAAATATAAATAAATAAATAATAGTGGGATAAAATCATTCCTTTAAAAAAAAAATACTTGGGGAAAGATGGAGGGGCATGGTCCCTATTGTATTGCACTTGGAAACTCTCAGGCGCAGCAGCAAGGTTTACCGGTGTTGAGGCCATATTGAATGAGAAAAAAAAGGCAAATTCGATAACTAGCCTCTGTTGACATATAAATAAACACACTATTCATTTGTTCCTTTAATCAACTGGCTGTACTCAGGTTCTTCAACTCCTCGTAAATGGAATTGTTAGTATTTCATAAGGATCACACATCCCAGCAGTCTCCGGATGTCACACCAGGGAGTCAAGCCCAGACAACACTGTCATATGGAAACACCTGGGATCAGGGGGTGATGCATTAGTTAAGCAAACTAACCTTGAGCCTCTGGAACTGAAATATCAACAAAAGGATAAAATAAATTTGCAAATTGTTCTTCCCTGTGGACATTAGCCAGGCGTTTGTTCTTTAGCCAACAACAATCAACAGGCACAACAAGACCGTAAAAATGCCAGTCGAGGAACTAATCCAATAAATAAAGAACAATCCTGGTAGTATGGATAGACTGCCAATGGTTGCAGTGAATTCAAATAAGAGGAAAGAGGTCGGAATAAAAGTTAGACCCACCTCAAAAAGAGGTTTTAATTGCTGGGATCAGCAGATGCCGTAATGTTTACATCACTAGACTCCCATGTAGTCGACCGCAGTTCGAGTCCTGGACCCTGGGCTTAAAACTCAGGCTGAGCATGTGTGTACATACACAAAAGCCCGAGAGGAGAGCAGAGGAGAAGGGATTGAGGCATGGCCATCTCCCAGGCAGGGGGTGGAGGGTGATTTCTCACTTTCTGTCTCTCTGTTTGCCTCTCTGGAGAGCACATGCACCCTAGCAAAAACCTCTCTACAAAAAAAAAAAAAAAAAAAGAGACCCTAATTGCTAACATAAACTTTAGACGTAATACTTTCTTTACATGTGATTTGTAGCATGAGAAGCAACCACATCACATTTGGGATACCTAGAAATATATATATAATACAACATGATTCAATGAGCACTTAGTGAACGCTAAGGAGCCACACAGTGCTTGCAATGCCTCGCTGGGTCCTCAAAGAGCCAAATCCTGCCAAACCATTCATACAGGACAGAAAGGGGAGGGGAAGGGAATAGGGGTCAGTGTCTTCGGAGACCAGCACCCCTGCTTTTCAAAACTACTTACACATATTGAGAGGAATAGACCCAGGAAGGAAAGAGAAGGATGAGAGGCAGGAAGGAGAAGAGGTTCAGGGAAGGAGATGCCTAAAAGATGTCTACTAATGTCTAGCTGGATAACTAATGGCTAATGACATATTTAGGAAATGTTATTAGTCCGAGCAAGTGGGCTTCGTTTGCTTTTCATATCTACAATTTTGAATACTCTTTCTCCATTAAACATGGAACATGTTTAATCAGTGGCATGGTTGTTAAGGCACCTGGATTCCACACGGCCAATTGCACAATTAGTTCCGGACGTGCCAGGGGCATGTGCATGGGTGCCCAAAATCCCAAGAGGAGAATGAAGGAGAAGAGATTGTGGTGTGGCCATTTCCCCAGGAGGGTGAGCTCTCACTTTCCCTCTCTTTCTGTCTCCGTCTCTCTCTAGCAAGCACATGTGCCCTACAGCAAATGAAAATCATTTTTTAAAAAATGGAATATGTATAAAAAAATGTTACCACCCATTTCCCTCCCCACTCCCCACTCCCCAAGCTGCCTGGGATCCTAAGGATGCTGTTCACACAGGGCCACAGAAATATACAAGATGATGGATAAAGGGGAACGAAATACACCACACTCCTAAGACTATTATTAAGAGAGCTTCCCTGTAAAGCATAACAGCCAGAAAAACCTCCCAGCAGATGGTGTAGCGGTTACGTCACGGGACTCCCACTGGCTGACTGTGGTTCAGTACCTGGACTAGTGGTTTGAAACTCACGCTGGGTGCATGCACATGCGTGCCCAAGATCCCAGAAGGAGAATGAAAAGGAGACTGCGGCGTGGCCATCCCCCCTGAGGGGTGATTTCTCACTTTCCTTCTCATTGTGTCTGTCTCTCTCTCTGTCTCTAGTGAGCACCCACGCTCTCAGGCAAAAACCTCTACCCCCTCCAAAAAAAAAAAAAAACAGACAAAGAAACAACTTAGTGTCATCCAACTTTAGCACAGAGGAGTGAATGGAGTGTTCATCAAAAGGAAAGTGGGGGACCGGAAAGTGGCATGGTGGTTAAAGGTGCTGGACTCCCAACTGTGGTTCAAGTCCCGGACCTGGTGGCTTGCTTTCTCACTTTCCCTCTCCCTCTTGCTCTCCCTCTCTCTCACATGCTGTCCCTCTCTGGTCTCAAATCAAAATAAGTAAATTAAATTAAATAATTCTAAAAAAAAAAAAAAGAGGAAAGTTGGGGCCCAGGGTCTCTAACCTGAGAGCTGAACGGAGGGTCCCAGCACAGAGCAAGCACAGTTGGTAGTGGCGCTTCCTCGCCCAAGGCTACATGAAGTCTGCTAGGGGACAGGGGGACAGTGCAGAGGGGTGGGCTTGATGGGGAGACGGTTTTTATTTTGTTGCTCAGTTCTTGGATAAGGGTGTAAGGGAAAAAATTATGGATGAACTACTTTGTCATCGTTACGAGTATTGCTGACACGCGCACAGCAGGCCCACTGCGAGGCCGCCGGGCCGAGCCTACCCAGCGCCCGTTGTGGCCCCGACATGTGCTGTGCATTAGGTGAGGCGCGTAAATTACGGCAGCCCCGCTGCAGCCCTTCACAAGGCCCGGGTCGGAGCACTTCTCGGCCTCCTTCTCCCTTTGTATTCTATTTCCCCACGGCCCTTGCCTCAAAGCAAGTGGAGGTCCTCCGAGAAAACATTAACAGGCAGAGGCTCTGGCTTGGAGTAAATATTGCAGGATTGAAATGCGGAGGGAATTAGACTTCTTTTCCTTGCAGGCTTTGGAGTGCTGGGTGAGAAATAAATAATGAGGGTAATAATGGGCCCGATTCTTCGGGGCTGTGTCTCTCCCTCTGGGTGTGGAGTATCTTCTAAAGTCAGAGCGTGGCTACTGGAGGTTAGAGTCCCTACTAAAGCCAACGGGAGAGCCGCCGAGGTCAGGCGAGCAGGTGGCCCCAACACCTCTCATCATGGGCGGTTCTCATTCCTCTTCTCAGTCTCCTTTTGCAGACAAGGAGCCTGGAGAACAAAGAAAGGTCCTGACTGGTCCAGAGGGAGCAGTATGGTCTATTCTGAAATGCTCCTATGATGCTCCCCACTCTGGGGGTCTCTTGGACTTTGGTTAAGATTGGAGCTGGGAGCCTTTGAGAGACGTGTATAATATTTACGTAAATGGTATAGTTTGTCCTGGGACACTGCGTCTGTAGGAAACCGGCCTAAAAGTAACCAGAAGCTTCTAGACCGCCTTTTTACTTTTTTTTGTAAAGAATTATTTTATTTTATTTATCATTATTTTATTTATCATTATCCTTTTATTTTTATTTTGCTACAGGGCATGTGTGCTCACCAGAAAGATGGAGACAAAGAAAGAGTGGGAGGGAAAGTGAGAAAGCAAGCTGTCAGGCCTGGGACTTGAACCAGTCAGCCATGTAGGAATCCAGTGCTTTAAGCCCCCTGCGGGGTCCTTTTTTTTGGGGGGGGGGGGAGAGGTTTTTGCTATAGGGCGTGTGCACTCACCAGACACACAGAGAGAGACAGAGAGACAGAGAGACAGAAAGCAAGAAATCACCCCCCAGGGGGGATGGCCATACCGCAATCCCTTCTCCTCCATTCTCCTCTTGGGCACGGATGCACAGGCACCCGGCGTGAGTTTGAAGCCACCAGATCCGGGATGTAAACCGCGGTCGACTATATGGGAGTCCAGCAACATAGCCATTACGCCAACTGCTGGTCCCTAGGCTCCCTTTTTAATATGTAATTTTATTTCTTTCTTCTGTGAGACAGAGACAGAAAGACAGCACTCCCATCAGGGTCTTTACTCTGCGATTCAACACCAGCCTCAGCCATCCCCTTTCATGGGCAGGTGCATGTCCGGCAGACTCAGTGAGGTCTCCAGATGTGATCCCAGCACCCTCCCAAGCAGGTCAGACTCACTGAGCATTGCGTTTTGCTACTATGCCACCATCCGGGCCCTCTAGAAAGGGGCCGAATGTCCCTGTGAGCTGCCGCTTCTTCCCCAAGCCTAGTCAGTCATTGCTGCTAAATTATTTCGTGAGTTAGACATTTTAGAAGTCTTCTGATAGCTCCATCTTTCCCTGCAGCTCTCAATCCTGTACTCAAGAGGGAGATGAAAGTCGTTTATAGTTATTTCTACGAAGTTAAAACAGCAGGTAAATAAATCTCCTGCCCTGGAAATTCTGGAATCAGATCTGGTGTTAGGAGGATGGAGCCTGCAGTTGTGGTTTCAATGGAGAGCATCCGTGGGATGGAGGAACCTCTCCCTGGCCACAGGGAAGCTCAGGCTGAATTTACAGCACTGGAAGAACCACCCCGGAATCTTCTAGGTATCTGTGACTGAGGAGCCTGCGAGGTTGCTAAGGACACAGAGACTTAGAACACAGGGCTGTCCGTGCAGGCAGGTGAGCGGCTTCCCCTGCCTCCTCCCAGCCAGGATGCTCAGGGACAAGGAACAAGTTTGCTGTGAGCCCTGGTCAAACACGATTGACACTTCCACCATCCACTGCACAAAGCCTGGATCCAAACCATCACGTCTTCTCCTGAAAAATCATCTCTCTGGCGAGGCACCAAGAGAACAATTAGGGATTAACCAAAGTGCTCTCTCGTGCTAGCAAGAGTTTGACTCTCAGGGGACCGGGGCGGTTTGTACCGAAGCTCTTTGTCTCTGGAACTCCCTTATCTTTGTTTTCCATCTCATTAGGAGAGGCGTTTTTCTCCCACTGTGTGGAGAACTTTCGCTTCTAGATGCTATTTAATAGTTGAATTAGTATTTATTTTCCCCATGACCAAAGGCCTTCGGGCAATAGTGACATGTTTAAAAAAAAAAGAAGAAGAAAAAAAAAAACAACTCAAAATGAAAATCAGCATGTAGGTTGCACTGTTCCTATTGGCTCCGATATTTATAAATCCTTCTTACACACTGACTTTTCCTGGGACATGATTTTAACCCTAGGGAATGACCTGTCTCTAAATCAGATATATTTGGTAAATTACTGCAAGAAAAGTGAGCAGAGTAGAATTTTATCATGATTTGTATCAACACACAACTTTGAAACTGTACTCAAAATGAAAATAGCTTCAACTATTTAAGATAGGGGTAAGATCAAAGAGGGTCCCATGTTGATTGCTGTCTATGAAAAGGATTCTGCCAAAATTAATCACATCATTTTTTTTTTAGAGAGAGATTTTTGCTATAGAGTATGTGTAGAGATAGAGACAGAAAGTGAGAAATCACCCCCCAGCGGGGATGACCGCCCTGCGATCCCTTCTCCTCCATCCTCCTCTCGGGATATTGGACATGCACACACAAGCACCCGGAGTGAGTTTCAAGCCTCCGATTCCAAGACTCAGACTGCAGTCGGCCATATGGGAGTCCAGAGACATAACCATTACGCTATCTGCTGGTCCTAATGACATCATTTTTGAAGTATAACACTCTTGGGACCAGCAGGTGGCGTGGTAGTTAAACACTGGACTACCACATGGCCGACCATGGTTTGAGTCCTGGACCTGGCAGCTTGCTTTCTCTCTGTCTCTCTAGTCTCTCTCTGGTGAATACACATGTCCTATAGCAAATTTTAGAAAATAGTAATAATAGTAATAATTAATAAAATAAATAATTTTTTAAACACACACAAACAAAGCACTCTCTTAAAAGGTACCTAAGCATCTCCACCTTCAAAACGGTAACTTTGTAACTAGGACTGAGAGATGCACATCATAGTTCAAACTACACCCAGAATCACCCCCTAACGTAGAGACTATTCCTAAAGAATAAACCAGAAGTCCCTTTCCTTTCTCCATGCGTCTAGAACAATGGAATCATACACCACAGTCCCATGAGGTTGCGGTAGTCCTTTGAGGTAGGCAAGACACTGAAAGGAGATAATTGAGGCACAGAGAGATGAACCACCTGCCTGGAAACACAAGTTCAAGTTCGAAAAATCAAATTAAGTGCTGGGTATTTTTTTTTCTTTGTCTATTATGCTTTCTCCCAGGTCATGGAAAAGCCTGCAGAACACTGCTAGGAAGTTACTTGGAGGTGAGGAACTAGCTGGGTTATTTTTTTATAAGTGATGCTTTCTATATTGTTGTCCACAGCAACAACTCTATTATGAGACAGAGTGCGCTCTGTGTTTTTATTATTTTGTTTTTAGTTTTTGCTATAGGACATGTGCATTTGCTGGAGAGACACAAAGAGAGAGAGAGAGACAGAGAGAGGGAAAGTGAGAAATCACCCATGCTGCAATCCCTTTTCGTCTATTCTCCTCTTGAGATGTTGGACACGCACACACATGCACCCAGTGTATTTTTCCAAGCCACCAGGTCTGAGACTCAAAACGTGTTCTCAGCTTTGTAGGGATTCGGCTTCCTTAACTACCATGCCACCTCGCTGACCATGATTTGTGTATTTTTAGTGGAACAAGTTTTAAAAAATTATACTAAGAAAGATTCACACATTATAACAGTGACTTCACAGCATGAGTCTTTCCCAAAGTAGCCACAATTTAATTCTTTATTTAAAAAGGTAAGAGCTTCTACAAAGGTCCAGCAGGTGGCGTAGTGCTTATGGCCCTGGACTCTCACATGGTCAACTACATTTCCAAGTCCCAGATCTGGTGGCTTTCTCTTTCTTTCCCTCTCCCTCTCTGTCTCTCTGGTAAGTGCATGTACCCAATAGCAAATTTTTAAAATAATGATAATAAGTAAGATTAAATAATTCTTTAAAAGGACAAAAATCTTCTGGGTAGTATGTCTCTCCTGGCATTCTGATTCATTCAAGCACAAGAAAAAAATTCCCTTTCTGCAAAATAAAGACTCATTTCACAAAGGGTAAGTATCTTTGGACATAAACAAATCCAGAGTGGGAATAAAGAGTTAAAACACACTCTAAGGGGACCTACAGGTGGCGTGGTGGTTGAGGGTGCTGGACTTCCATATGGCCGACCGCGGTTTAAGTCCCAGAACTGGCAGCTTGCTTTCTCACTCTCTCTCACTTTCTCTCTCACTCTGTCCCTCTCTGGTCAAATTAAAATAAATAAAGTTAAATAAAATAATTCTTTAAAACCACACACACACATACACTAAGGCAGGTCATCAAAAAGTTGGTGCAAGCAATCTTTCTGCTCAAGTTATTCTTCTCTTGTGGAACAATTAGGTTGCTCAGGTTTTTGCTGTTCTAAATAACAATGGAATGAACATCTTCATGTACATAGGATTTTTCTTTTCTGTTGAATTATTCTCTGTGAGTCTGTTTAAATAAGCAACCTCCTATATCTGTCCCGAGGAGAAAAGTACTCTGTCCAGTTCATCGCATTTCTGAGACACCACCTCCTTGCCAGTACATACCAGGGGTTCTTTCGAAGCAAAATTCAGAAGCCCACTAGCAAGGCTGATGTTGGCTTTAATGGAGCGGGCATAGGGCCAAGTCCTCATCCCTCCATTTCAAAGAGACAGGAAAGAGGACTTTAACTTCTGCTTTGTGTCTCCTCAGTAACAGAGTAATTTCTTTTCCCTTTAAAGGTCATGGGACCTGATAATATGAACACAGTGGGACTCACTTGGCATATACTTTGCAGCCAACAATCTGACATAGCTACCATCAAAAGGCATTCCTCTCTGGGCCAACAGGTGTGGCATGGTAGTTAAAGTGGCTAGATCTCACATGGCTGACTGCATGGTTCAAGTCCTGTACCTCCTTGCTTGAAAAACATCCCAGGCATTTGTGCATAAATACCCAAAACCCCTAGAGGAGAATGGAGAAGAGATTACAGCATGGCCATCTCCCATTGGAGATGATTTCTCTCTCTTTCTCTCTGTCTCTCTGTCTCTCTGTCTCTCTCTCTCTGGCAAGTGCATGTAACCTATGGCAAATGCTTAAAAACAAAACAAAAGAACCCCCCTGGTCATATTCGTGTTTTCCCCTTTAGATGAGATAAACGTGCAGTCAGGATAAATAAGTGGTTTTCGCTGTCACTGAAGGAACAGGATTCTCCACAGCCACAGTAGCAAGGAAATTGACAGAGTTAACACACAAGAGCCTTCAGAAATAGTCTCAATAAGAAATGAAGTAGAACTTAAGAAACTGTTGCTTTCCTTGCTCTTTTGAGCCCTATTTCTTCAATGAAGTCCCTCTGCCATCTGATCATTTCCATCTTTAATGTTTTAAATAGCTGGGTCAACAGGGGCAAGCCTGGCCTCTTGTTGAGCTGACAGGTTGCCAGGCTGGGTGCTGCCTTCTGCACAGACTCACTCCACAACCTTCAGCAAGGTCCTGAACACCCCGTGGCCTCTGACAGTCTCCATTCACAAAATGTGAATCACTCTGGTTATCGGTTCCCTTTGGGAAACAGAGAGGCAATTTGCTTCACCATGTTGTTCTGCCTACAGTAACATTTAGTAGTTGTTCTCCTCTACTTCATTTGAGTTGGGTTTTTGAAAATCATCCAGTCCGTGGTCCATTTGTAAAAACCAAAAACACAACAAAAAACAAGTATGTAAAGAAATGGAAGGGGAGACCAGCAAGTGGCATGGTGGTTAAGGCATTGAACTCCCATATGGCTGACCACGGTTCAAGGCCCAGATCTGCTGACTTGCTTTCCCACTTTCCCTCTCTTTCTCTGACTCCCTCTAGTCAAATTAAATAATAATTCTTAATAAAATTAAATGATTCTTAAAAAATAAAAAAGAAATAGAAGGAAATCACATTTATTAGGTCGTCGAGAAAGTCACGATGCATTTTTGCATAGAAAAATATGTCGTGACTTTCCTGATGACCTAATAGAAAACGAATGCATAAGTCCAGGCTGCTAAGGAAGGGTTACACTGAGAATGCGGAGATGTCTAACAGACAGTTACACTTCAACATCCCTGCATGACGGTCTGAGGCTCACACTGAGCCTTCAAACCACCAGCAGGGGTCAGGCTACATTATTGGGGTCATCCTGGATTCTCAGATTTGGACCCCTTAAAGAACCATCGCTTTTCCAAATACTTACAATTTTTTTTTCACATCTCTCTTGCACACACACACACAGACACACACACACACACAAACTAGGAAGCAGCTCCCACTTGGACACCTAAGCCCCTCCTGGTATAACTCAAAAAGTTCGACACCACACATCTCCCTAAAAAATCATTTCACCAGATATCTCAGTGACTTTCCCTGAAAAAAGAAGACATCACTGCATAGTTTCCAAGTGAAATAGTTTCAAATGTCCTACATTTGGGCTGTTCACAGAGGCTAATATTTGAATCCACTTGGGAGACTCTGTCCCCAATTCCAATGCAATCATCATGACCAGCAGAGCCTGGGAGATCTTCGAGGTCAATATGAGTTTTCACCAACTGTGTACAAGACGGTAAGTGATACATGGATGCGGGTCTGCTTTTACCAAGCCGTGTTTACAGTGCAGCCTCTCCACGGCTGTAAACACAGGCCAGGCCTCAGGAAGCCTAGGCAAAATCACAACGTATGAGGTCCTCAGATTCTTCAATGCAAAAATGCATCATGACTTTCCCAGAGACCTAATGCCTAATGTCTGCTGCATTTACACATTTTCTCCTTCTTTTATTGCATTCCCCTCACACTTTCTAGTCCACATTTGACCAATAAGACTGCAGAACACGTTCTGCCTTTTTCGCTAAGAGAAGCCTCAGCTGAAAAGTATCTGGGAAAGGCATGTTCTATGCCCACTGAATTAATGTTTTAGCTACTGTTCCAGAGCAAAAGTCAGCCTGTAGGTGCCACAGAGAGATCGACTGGGTAGCACCCGAGGACTCAGACAGGCATTCAGCCCATCAACCTACTTGGTTAACCACCAAATGCTCACTGAAATAACGAACAAATAGGGAAAACGCCACTCTTGAAAAATGGGTAAGTGCAATGAAGATAAAAATTAAGGCTTTGCATTTTATTTCTTCTTTTTGCCTCAGATTACCATGCCGATATTGGATCAGTAGCATTTTCTCATTGTTGTTTTTCATATTCCAGACATCTGTGTCCTTAGACATTGAGCAGAGAAAGAAAAAGAAGTTACTGTATGCCAAAACATATAGTTAGCTGTCCATCCCTAGAATAGCTAAATTACTGTTGGCCCTATTTATCATCTCCTCAAAAACAAACAAACAAACAGAAACACTAAAAATAACAACAACATATACTGTATGTGCATAAAATCATAGGTAAAGCTATTAAGATGAAAAGTTGGTGATATTTTTTATGGTATGCTCACAAACTGAAAACAAATTTTTGATTGCTTATATATTCTGAAGTGTTTCCTGCCTACATATCCTCAGAAGTCCCAGGAGCTTTCCTGGACACATGGAAAATTTCAAGTTGAGCCATTTTTAAGTTATCCATGAGGGAAAGGGGAGGAGAAAAAAAAATACATACACGCATGGAGTGGGAGTTTGACTTTGTCATAAAAGAGGGGGAAAAAGTTCTTTTGCTCTCTTTTTCCCTTTCTTCAAACAACTTCACAATAGCTGACAGTATTTTGCCCAAATTTTGTTTTTTGTTTTTTGTTTTTCAAAAAGAAGAGAACCACCTTTGTGCTAATGCCAAGTATGAACATATTTGTCATGTTCTATACAAGGGAACACCAGAGAATTCTTCAGGCGGATCCGAACATACCCGTAAAACTAGCATTACCAGACACAAATCAGATTGCACAGCGTAATGATAAATAACTGCAAGAACAATAAGGCAGGCATGTACTTAGTACCCAGAAGCCAAAAAGAATTAGATAGTTTAAATTGTTTCAAAGCATTGAACGCAGAAATAATCATTGAAAAGGTAGCCATCATTTACTGCAAAACACTGGCAAACTTGGCTATGGACTGTGTTTGGCTGCTTTCAGCTGTGCTCCTCGAAGAAATACTGCCCTCAAATTAAAAGTATCCGAGATTCTTGGCAAACAGCATCCTTGTGGTATCTAGTATCTAGCGCTAGCATTGAAGTGCCAGGAACAGCCCCGGCAAAGAGGTATAGAAATTCTGGCATGTTTCAAGTAGAAGAATTGAACAAGTTAAGTACAGGGTAGGAGACAAAACCATTTTGCAGGGGAACACCCCACTCAGAAATGTAGTCACTGGCTGCTTTTCATGAATCTCACATAAATATCTGAGGAGATTGCCGACATCCCAAGCCAAGGAGGAAAACATGCATTTAAAGAACAAGGAGAGAAGCCAGAAGATGGAACAATCACTTCACTGGCCGCCCTCCACTTCAGATCCCGTTGGCTGAGACTCCTACCAAGAAGGAACAGAGAAAATAGATGAGATACTCCCTCACCAGGAAGGGAAGAAACTTGGCTTTGATAAATAAACTTGTCACAGCGATAGGCCACACATTAGAAAGGAAAGTGAGGGGAAACCCGTAATGAAAAAGAGCCTGAGGTCACCGAGTCCTCCTGTCTCGCATCTAGGCTGGTACAGAAGGGAAGGGGAAACGGCATATTAGCATTGTCTGGCCATAGCGGGTTTTTTTTCCCCCTTCTCATAATATAACTTTGTGAATATGTTTAAGAGAGTGTCTGCTGTTATTGGTCTAATGAGCTAACTCTGAAATCTGAGCTAAAGACAGCTCCCTAGTGGCTGCTCACTGTTCCACAGACCGAAAGGAAACTCCTTTCAGGGGCCCATCAGGGCGAACCACTGCTGACAGCTTGGAACGGCACAACACACAGATTTATTTCACAGACAGCCACAGACAGGAATTTAGCACCCTGTGCTGGCCTCCTGCTTAGTGGAGAAGGTGTTAAAATGCAACCATGCAGAGCTCTCCCTTGAACAAAACCCAGTAGCGACTAATCAAGCGGTCACCCGTTCCCGGCAGAAAATACCCAGCGACGCGCAGCTGAGCGCCGAGAGGGAGCACAATCCTGACAGCTGCTGCCGGGGCGGCCGCGCTGCAGCTTGAGAGCTGCCTCGGAAAGCTCTAAATATTTTGCATGACCTTTCAACTTACAAATTAATTGATTTATAAACAACGGCAAATGTTATTTATTTATTTATGACATCTCGGAATGCCTTCCCTCCATTCGAGGGCACAGCGCTGAAGAGAACACTGCCTGGCGCCTGCGGATCCATCAGGCCGCGAGAGTGGCTCTTTCTATCCATCACTGTGGCGTTCCCTGAATGGGCATCCAGAAAACGCTGGAGAGGGTGGGCATGGATGAGTAGATATTTGCAGGCCCACACTACAAATGTCCACAAACTCATTATTACCGACGTTAAACAGGACCTACACTTTGTTTCGTCTGTGTACGTGTGGATATGCCCACGCACATTATAGGGATATGGATGTACCCCTAAAGTGGCTTCATCCTCCTATTTGTAGCAAAAGTTCCTAACTCCACCACTTCAGACTGGAAGCAAGCACTCAACAGCTGATCCGGTTAGCTCTTTATGGATAACGGCAAACTACATTTATCAAAGCAATTGAAATTGCATCCTACTATTGGAGATGTTCCCAAGGACACTGCATACAGTTGGTAATATTGTTTACATTGATCAGGTTGCTAATCTCACTCTTACCCACATCGACTAGGGTTTCTTACTTTTCAGTTGCATTTATGAAACACTCAACTCCTTTTAGGAAAAGGAGGAGGAAGGAGTCGGCAGGTGGCATGGTGGTTAAGTCACTGAACTCCCACATGGTTAATCGTAGTTTGAGTCCCGGATTGGGCGGCTTGCTTTCTCACTTACCGTCTCTTTATGTCTGTCTCTGGTCAAATGAAAAAATAAAAATGATGACTAAAATGAAATAATTTTTAAGAGAAAAAGGAGAGGAAGGAAGAAGTAAAGGAGGCATTTTCTGTGTATTTTCTGTGTTGGAAACAAGCCGTTACTTCTCGTGTTTTAAATTCCATTGTAAATGACCTTCAGGACTGTCCTCACCTATTATATTTTCAATAATGATCTTGAGCTCACTTCTTTTTCTCACCTTCTCAACTCTTAAAGTTTACCAATAATAAGTACATATGGCCACTTATGTCTTCAGTCGATGCTATAACCCCAGCTGTGCAGCAATGCCGAAGGCAAAGATACTTCAGCTAAAACAGCCATCAGCTTCCCAGTAGGTCTGGAATAAGCTGGCACATCAGTGAATACAGGATGGCACCCTCCATTAAAAGAACTGGAAAATACCTTTACTGAATCAGGTCCGCATTTACTGCAACCACTCTGTGGTACCTTCCCTGGGTGATTCTCCAACCCACCAACAATCTTAGAGGAGAATAGCATGTATTTAGACTTTCTTTCTTTTAAAGCAACATGCTGTCATATTTCTGGGACATACACACAGCCAGAAGCATTAGCGCGTCAGTCATAAATATCTGGCCAAGTACCTCTTGGGCCACCCCCTCTGAGTGGGTTAACCTTTGCCACCTCTTGGCAGTAACTTCACAAAGGGAGCCTTGAAAGAACTGACGCCTCAGAAAACTGAAGTGGGGAAAGAAACCATCGGCTTAGGAAGCCAGTTCCATCTGCTCTGATTCCAGCACAGAAGAGAAAAAAATCATGCCCTGTTTATTTTTTCACTTCTTTGCAAGTATATCGTTTTGCTGGAGTTCTCGTGTCACAGATTTTGATGAAAGGAATGAGATTTTATTTTTTGTCCTTGAACTCAAAAGGGGGCAGGAGAAGAAGCCACAGGTAAGTCGTACCAGAGGTATTTTCTATGGAAGGTTGCCTCTGCTTGCTTGGTATATGTATTAATAAATTACTTAGTATATGTAAATATGCATTCTAAAATTTATATCATACTTACTGGTAGAGGCAACATTAGGGTAAGTGTATTTGAATGTATATGAAAATAGGATGTTGTAGAAATACTGTCATATCTAAAGAAAACCACAATTAAAAGTAACTAACTTGAAAGAGCTGGAGGAATTTGCTTTAACGCTCAATTTAAAATCACCTAAGGGGCTGGCAGGTGGTATGGTAGTTAAGGTTGCTGGACTCCCACATGGCCCACCGCAGTTCAAATCTCAGACCTGGCAGCTTGCTTCTCACTTGCCTGCACTCACTCTCTCTCGATTACTCTATCCCTCTCTGGTCAAATTAAAATAAAGAAATAAAGTTAAATAATAATTATTATTATTTTTAAAATCGCCTAAGAAATGCCTGCTGCATGCTAAGTTTGTTTCTCTCGTGTTCATGGTCATTCTTGCCCTCTTTCTAGAGTGGTCGCTTATACAGAAGGGGTTTTCACTTACACTGTGTTTGCATTCCAAGATGAACTGCATTAAGACAAAGTATAAGCCTTGACGGGCAGATAACATTCGTTAAGTTTCCACTAACTTACACAGTTACCATTTTTATTCTGGACTTCCCAATGCAGGCTCAGCCTTTGAGACCTTTTCCACATTTGTGGTATTTGCCAGATTTCAAACAGGTGGTACTGGTGAGACGTACAGATGAAAGAAAATGTTGTTCCTGTCTCCTTACTGACAGCATGTGTTGTGTACACTCAAACCATCCCCATACCTCTGACCTTTTCTGTGGAGCATTAAATAAAGTCTTCCGTGGTGCAAAACCTTCTGTTATTCATTCGTTAAACAAATATTCACTGATGCCTGGTATGTGTTAGGCATTATTCTAGATGTCGAGGATAAACCAGTGAACAGAAAGACAAAAATATCTACCCTTCTACAGCTGAGTAGTGACAGCAGGGGAAGGGAACTCAACCTACCAACAAACACATGAGGAAAATAAATAGCATTTTAGTTGGTGAAAGGTGTTAAGAGGAAAATTAAGCTGGGAAGGGAATTAGAAAGTGTTGCACTGGGGAGGGCTCTGAGGTGACATTTAAGCAAAGACCCAAAGGATATTTGGCCAAAAACACCCTACTGACACATACAGTCCCAGGAAGAGATGTGAATTAGTTTGATGACTTCCGCATTCATTTTGATCCCTCCAATCACAGCCAATGGTAAAACAGCTGTATTTCTCCCCATTTTCCTTGAAGAGCCCAGATCACACTTTACTACACTCCTTTCCACTTCTTCTCCTCATTAACCTTGCACCTGTGCGTTTCTGCTGTCTTACTAGTAGCTAATATGTGCTGAGTGTCTATGTCAAGCACGTCAAGGAACAAATAGTGTGCCGGTATGGAAGTAGCATCTATTATGTCATGAGGCGCTAATCGCCTGTCTCTTTCCTCCATCTTGCTATTCATGCTCTGCCTCTTCTTAAGTCAGAAGCATTCAGAGCATCCCAATTCAGTACTGGGGATTTCCATTTCAGACAGCCCACCCCCAAGTAGTAGTATATGTGCTCTGGTTAGGACAATTCCAAGTCTCTGGTTTTTCTGATCCATACTGCCTAAAATCAAACTTCTACTCACTATTTAAAAAAAAAAAAAAAAAGTCAAGCCACAACAACATGACTTCATGCAATCTTGTATCACAGGTAAAAGAAAGCCTTGTCGATATGAAATCAGACAGTGTAAAATTCTCTCCCTGAGGAATCTGGCATTATTACATCCCCCATCAATCATGGCATTGTTTCTCCAACGACTGTATCAGATGCAGCATCGGGATATTGCTATGTCATCCGCCCAATTCAGCAGTCTCTTTCCTTTAAACCGTGAAGTCGGATACCATTACAAACAACACTGGGCTCCCCAAAATCTAAACTTTTCCAGAAAGTTGTTTCTGACGATTATCAACTCTCAGAACTCAGGACGTTCACATTGGGTGAAGTGGAATTTGAATTATACATTTATGTATGTCCTATACATATACACTTAAGAGCACGCTTTATGACTCTGATGTAGTTATGGATGGGGAAGCTATATATACAGTATAACATATTCTAGAATAATATAATATTGCATGGCATAGAAGTTATATCTTTTCAAAGATTAGCTTCTCTTCTAGGTATTCCATTGAATGAAAGGCAACAACTCCCTCCAGCCCATATGGTGGATTATCTATAGATAGCATCTAGGCCTTGTCTCAGGAATCCAGGCTATGATAAACAGGTATATCAATGAATCTAACAAAGTCTGCCCTCTGACTTGACTTTTTCTTTCTTTCCTTTTCTTGGTTTGGTAGGTATGTTTGGATTTTGTTTCTTCAGATACTCCCAATGTGGGTTAAAATTACAAAATCAAACTTAAGCTTAAATAAACATACTAGCTGAATTTTGAAACTGCCTTTTCTTTATGCCCTTCAAGATTAGGAGAACCCACCCCTCTCTCTCTCTCTCTCTTTCTGTCTCTCTCCTTTCTCTCTCTCTCTGTCTCTCACACCCTCCAAAAAGTTGACTTTGAAGATTCTGTTTCCCTTAACATTTTCCCTTCGTTCTTGCCACGATAACCCAAAGCAAGCGATGTGAAGACCTTGCCTTGGCCCCCACATGGAAAACGCCTGCAGTGCCATCACCTTATGTACCTTATTTATAATCCTCTGTAAATTTGCCCAAAAGTCATGAACTACATAATACTAATTCTTATAGGTTGACATATTTCCCTGATCTTTCATGAGCCACATGGGGCAACAGTTTTCTCCTGATCTGAATGAAGAAGAAAAACAGTGATCCTAATCAACCATTTGCCCTTAGTGGCTTCCCTAAACAAATCTGGGAAAGCGCTTAAAGGCTTGGGAATAACCATGACCCTGCTTGATGCACTGTAATAACCCTACCTAATTATACTGATATAAAAACTAATTGGAAAGATAGCAAATGTCAGGGTAAGATGCAAATCGTAGGGTGTTAATTGCTGAACAGGTGCTGGAATAGAATTAAATGAGCATCCTGATTAAAAGAGTGGAGGAAACAAATGTGGACCCCCGATACAAACTTGGCCATGTGACTTCTTCAGCAGTCCATTCTACCAGGAATAGGTCACAGAGCTGTGACCTCGGTTTTGTGATGGGTGGACCAAGAAAGTAATAGTGACCACAGAAGAAAAAACAGTCTAGAAACAGTATCAAGATGACTTCCAGAGCTGACTGTTAAGTGCGAGTCTTAGAGATGGGACGTATGTCTTGAAAGTTCTTAGATACATAGGTCAGCTTGGATAGAATTAAGAATGAAAACATGTTTAGCTCTTCCCAGCCATGAGGCCAGGCCCTTCCACCTTTAAATAGAAGCTCTTATACCTGCTCCACAACACACAGCCCTGTCACAGTGCTGAGTATTACTGGGGGATCACTATGCTTTTGTGGACTGACCAAGCAACTGATTAATAACTGAACCATGAGCATCATTTGCCTTCAATAACCTGGGATAGTGAGGGTGATGGCATTGGGGATGACATGAAGAATAAATTTGAGGCCCTAATGGCTATCAGTCAGTCTTTTTTTCTTTCGTTTTTTTTTTTTTTTTTTTTTTGAGAGGTTTTTGCCTTAGGGTGTATGCACTTGGTGGGGGGGAGAGACAATGAGAGGGAAAGTGAGAAATCACCCCCCAGGCGGGATGGCCATAACACCAGCCCTTCTCCATTTTCCTCCCAAGATCTTGGGCACACATGCACATGTGCCCAGTATGATTCTGAAGCCACTGGTTCTGGGATTCAAACTGTGGTCGTGCATCTGGGAGTCCAGTGACGTAACTTGCTACGCCACCCACTGACCCCAAGCCGGTCATTCTTATCGCAAATAGTATTTATTGACACTCTTGTGACCCAAACTTTAAATTTCATAGATAAAAAGGGATTTCTTCCTTAGCCTAGCATAGCAATTTTAAAAATGCCCCCTCACAAACTTCGAGGGATTTGGTCAGTCCCTTGGTCAATCATCATTACATTTCCTGACATATGGCAAAGCCTGGACCAGTGGAGTCTATGTTCTCGAGAGAGAGGAGGCTTTGAGGGCACCAGCTGTAGGATGATGCTGGGGGACTGTAGATCACAGCTTCTCAGCTCCTATTTGATACGGCCCCTTTCCCACGCAATGCCCTCCATACCTCTGCCAGCTAAAGAGGCCCTCCTCTCCAGCCCCATCAGACCACCACATCAGAAGAACAGCTCTTGAAGAGGCTCTCATGTCTCCCTAACACCACTACCACAAATAACTCAGAAAGGAGTTCATCCATTTCCAGGTACGATGCTAACACCTAAATGTTCTTTCTTCCCGATAGTTTGCAAGTCGTGGAGATTTATGATCCTGGAAACCTAAACCTGCTCCTTAATGCAGGGAGAGGGAGGCAGGACAGTCTACTCTATTCTCCTGACACTTCTCACTCCACTCCATCCCAACCTAGAGCAGCAATCCATTTACTGTGCTCGTTCCCCTTGGGGCCTCTTTACCCAGTGTCTACCTATTATTACTCCTCATTCTGCCTACTTATATCTGGTTTGAGTGACCTAGACTAGGGTGGTAGGGGGCAGGCAGCAGCAAATGAATGCTTCTAACTCCCTCACACCTTTGTCTTCTGAAGTTAGAGCATAAAGCTCATCCATCCAATCTGCATTCATTCATTCCCTGTGTGTGCGTGTGTGCACGCACATGCTTGTCACTCACGTTTATTTAACCAATCTGGCCTCTGCTTACAACAGGCAAAAGAAAATAATATGATGGTTACATTGAACAATGCTCCAACTCAGCAACCCAGTTTTAAAGTATAAACAAAGACGTGCCCAAATACTTTAAGAGGGAAATGTAGCTACAGGAGGCATGGGTGAGATTTCTCCTTGTTTATTTTTGCTTGTATAAGGACACTGAGAAGAATAATGAAACAGGAGGGGAAGGAGAAAATTTTGCTCCAGCCTAGAGATGGATGGGTAGAAACTCCTTGCTCTTTTCTTCCCTTTGATCTTCAGAAAAGCTCACTTTCTCTTGTTCACTCTCTCTTTAAGCAACCAAAATAAACTACCTCCCGAGTAATAAAGTCAAGACACTTGCCAATAAAAGTTGGTTACTTTTGAAGGTCACATTTGAAGGTCAAATGGGTTTTAGACAAAAACGTCCAGTGAGATAACCATTCAGCACTTTGAGTTAAATGGTTAAAAATAATAAAAATAATGACAGTAGTGGAGTTACTTTAAAAAAAAAAAGTCACCGAAGTTGGAGAGAAAATGAGAGTACCAGATGTCTGGAAGGAATGCTGGGAAATGCTTAGGAGAAAAGATTTCCCCCACCCCCAAACAAAAATCTCCCCAAGGAACTTTTGAGATTCACTCCCAGTATCTGATGCCGAGCCATCGTATATTTGTGTGTGTGTGTGTGTGTGTGTGTGTGTGTGTTGTTCTGTGCAGCATTCTTATTTATTTTATTTTAACAAAAAAGATGCAATACGGGAAACTTGTTTAAAAGGATGGCAATTCAAGTTGACCCCAAAGTGAACACAACCCCCGGTCCCTTGTGCATCCTCCTCCCCTCAAGTTGCTAAAGACACCAGAAGTGGTTTTGCTCCGATCCTAGATTAAAATCGACAAGGCCAGTCTTACACTTGGGTTTTCAGTGTGGAGAAGGTACCACAACCCATGCAGTTTCCAAAAGATGTCTGCTTTTCTTTTGAATAAAACAGAGCATGAACAGGTTGCAGAGGAGAGGCTGTTACTAGATGCAGATACGTTCTCATGGGAGACTTCTGCGGCTCCAAAAACAAACCCAGAATCCACACCGACAGTCCAGTCTGGGTTCCAGGTCATGTCACATCCTTTCAAAGAGCTAAGTGGGCAACCAGGCCCCAGCCTTTTTACGATCCGTGTCCTTTTACAGGCCACAGCTCACCCACAGAATGAAGAAAAATGTCCAGTGCCAAGGGATGCTTTAAAACTCCAGTGAGGCCACAGCGAGACTCAAGTTCCAAGTACTGCTCAGTGCCAGGGACAATTAGAACAATCTGAAAATGTTCCTTCCAGAAAAAAATACATTCTTTTTTGTTGTAACAGGGGTGTAAACGCCAGCCAATCTCTTTTGGCACCCAGTGCTAGAAGAAGTGGTTTCCCTGTGCCACCTCTCGACAAAAACGCCCTCAATGAGCGTCCTCCAAGGACTGGTTTTGAAAGGGGTTTCGCGTATCAGGTTAATGCATGCACTTGGCACGGCCCAACTTTCGCACCAAGGCTCTGGGGTATGGGGTGATAAGAGCCAGGTTCTGTTTGTTAACGATAAGGCAATTATTTCTTTGGTACTTCATAGAGGGGGGGAAAAAAATCTTACAGCAAAGATTCAAACACGGATCCCTAGGGAGACAACGGAACTCATAGGTTGGAAAAGTTGGTTGTTTTTTTTTTTTTTTTCTCCTTCACAAGAGCAAACAAATGGGCCGTTGAGAGCCACAGAACAGCTAAGGCTAAGTTAGTGACAAACACGCTGTCGGTTGGCTTGGGTAGAAGTCCTCAATAACTTAGGGAGGGGAAGACGTGTAACTAGAGGGAAGAAAGATGGGAAGAGATACATAAAGTGAGAGGAAAAGAAAAAGAGAAAGGGAGGAAATAGAAGAGAGGTGGGGAGGAGTAAAAAGGTGAGAGTGAGAAGAAAGGGGTCGCGATGGAACAGGAGGAGAAAAGCCCCTCTGTGGTCGGGAGCACTTCCCATGTGTTCTGACACTGAAGAGGTCCATGAACTTGGATGAGTAAACATTTCATCTCATTGGCACTGAGCCTTAACCAAAATTTAGCATTTCCTTCCATTTTTAAATCAGACAAGCCACAACAGTATTACGGATTTGTAGGATCCACTAGATCATCGGTGGGATCCATTGCAAAAAAAAAAAACAAAAGGGTTAAGAATCTCAAAACGCTGGCATCGTCTCGCTTTGCAGGCAATGTCATATGTAAGAAGATGCAGATGCGTGCTTTTCAGTTTGGAAAGATCCTTTCGTTTACTCCCTGGGTCAGGCTTTCTGCCTCGAGGCCAAGGTGTCCTAACTTTCCCTGGAACCATCTAATGTGCAACCAGTTTTGGCATCAAATGCCAGGAGCTTTCTGAAATATTTCTCAAGGTCATGGCTTTTGATTAACAGCTGAGAGCTAGTTCCACAGCTTTGCAAGGCCAGGTCCAGCAGGATCATTTTGCTCAGCTGGTTCCCACTCGGCCTGTAAAACTCTGAAAACAGTAGGCTGTGACATCCCAAAGTGGCGTGCCTCAGAAGCTTTGTGTTTAGTTTCCTACTGGGGAAAAAATGCTGAAGAGACCAAGATATTATCAAGGCAGAATGGATCTCAAAACAACTAGCCTGGGGCCAGCAGGTGGCATAGCAGTTAAGGCACTACATTCCCACATGGCTGACTATGGTGTGAGTCCCAGACCCAGCAGCTTGAAAATCATATTGGGCAGGTGTGCAGGTGTGCCCAAAATCCCAAGAGAAGAATAGAGAAAAGGGATTGTGATGAAGCCATCCCCCCAGGGAGTGATTTCTCACTTTCCCTTTCTCTCTCTTTTTTTTTTTTTTTTTTTTGGTGGGTTTTTTTTTTTGGGGGCACATGTGCTTGTCAGAAAGACAGAGAGACAGAAAGCGAGAAATCACCCCCCAGGGGGGTTGGCCACATCATAATCCCTTCTCCTCCATTCTCCTCTCTGGATTTTGGGCACACACGCACAAGCACCTGGCGTGAGTTTAAGCCACTGGGTCTCAGATTTGAACCATGGTCAACTACATGGGAATCCAGCGACATAGCCATTATGCCAGCTGCTGGTCCCCCCTCTCTATGTCTCTCTGTTTCTCTCTAGTGAGCACACAGACCTTATGGGAAAAAAAAAAAAAAAAAACCAACCTTAAAAAAAATACTGGCTTCTGCTCATTCCCCCTTGTCCTTGGAATTACATCATAGAATCCCAGTTCCTTGGAACCACAAGAGCTGCAGTCAGGGCAGACTAGCATCCAGAATTCAGTGGGCCGTCAGCTCTGTGGCCTATGGGGAAATCCGTTAGCGAATGCCCTTCACAGAAGAGTCAGGACCGGCTGAACCCAAGCTCTCAGAAATCTCACCTTACATTTTCGGAGTCACAGGTCTACCTGGCCCCGCTGACAGGGATTATGCAATGTCACTAGTATTTCTTTTTCCCAGGTCTTAGGTTTACTATGGCACATGATCCAGGTTTCGGAAGTTTCTAGGTCAAAGCCATCTGCCCCCACACAGGGCAGGAAGAGCTTACACCTTGCCTCAGCACCTCCCTTACGCTAGATTAACTTGGAAATCTTCAGAAAGGGTGTCACACTCAAAACCCTCTGCTTCACCAGGGGTGAGGAAATGGGAGGCAGCCACTTTTGGGGTGTTGCTGATATTTTTGTTAATTTTACTTATTTGGAAATCTTCAGAAAGGGTGTCACACTCAAAACCCTCTGCTTCACCAGGGGTGAGGAAATGGGAGGCACTTTGGGGGTGGTGCTGATATTTTTGTTAAGTTTACTTATTTATTTATTTCATGAGAACATGACAGAGAGAGAAAGAGAGAGACAGGCAGACAAAGAGGCACCCCCATAGGGTCCCCACACTGCAATCCACGCCTGGTTCTAGCCAGTCATGATCATGGACACACGTGTGCCTGATGTGTAGAAGGAGGTCCCAGGACTCAAACGCAGGACCTTCCCACGAATGTCAGTTATGCTACTGCTGTGCCGCAATGTGACACCAGGGGGTGCAGATTTTGCAACGCTAAAAGCTCCCTTCTCATCTAAGGAAAGGACTGTTTTAAAGGCCAGGGCAGTCTCACAGAGATCCCACTTGCTCATGGCTCCATCTCCTCTGAAGAGAAGGGAATGTCTCTACCTGACAGGAAGTATTCAGGGGCTCGTGTGAGAAAGTGAGCCCATGTGTTGAAAGGTGCCAGCCATCAGAGACCAGGTATGGATGACAAACTCAGCAAGATGCACCCCAACCAAAAGCACGCCAAGGCTTTCCTCACTGTCTAGTTAATTTGCTTCCAGTCTCAGTGATGGGAATTAGACAATTGCTCTAAAAACTCCACTATAAAAATAGAAAATTATTGCTTCCTGTCATGACCAAATATTAAACACAGTACACACCTAATGACTCTATCCCTCCCCGGGGGAGAAGCTTTATGAACAATAAATCCCAGCAGACTTCCACTGTTTGGGTTTGGAGGTCTCATTATGGACTCACTGATCCAATACAATTTACAAGCTCAATGGACGCCACTTGAAGTGAAAACCACCAAGCCGGAGTTATAAATGGAACACCTACAGTGAGATCAGCATTGCATTCTCCATCTGGGAAGGAAAAGAAGGAAAAGGCGGTTGAGGAGAAACACTTCCATGTGCAAGTTGCAAATGGAAGTGTTTCTGACTGCCTGAGTGGGCACCAGGTTAGTCACCCACTAGACACAATGGGGAGAAAACAAAGGACCTTAAAACAGAAGGCAGGAAGAGGAAAGATGAACAAAGTGAAAAGAGAGCGATTGAAAGAGGACGGAGGTAAAAGGGAAACGAGAGAAGAGGGGAGTTTTTCGATTCGTCATCCCCTTTTCTATGTAGGTTGAATCTATATGACATGAAATTTTCAGAGCTAGATGTTTATTTTTAGTTCACTGAATGATCAGTTCTATGTCTAACGGGTGGAGAGTCTTCATCCTGTGACCCAACATCTGGATGATAAAATGCATTAGCCACTCCAGTCACTCGGGCAAGCATCAAGTGGACTGTTAGCGTTAAATCGAAGTCAAGTCTGGCTCTTGTTCAAACGTCAGCCACGGCCGAGCAGGGAGAGTGGAGCTTCTCCTTTACCTTTAACTCTGTGCAATTTATCACTCACGCCTAAACAATCCCACATGTTTGAAGTGCTGAGGAAGGAGACTTGGAGAATGCTGAACAAAGGCTTTTAGGGAAGTCAGAGGAAAGTGAGCAGGAGACGGACAGTGGACACTAAGCAAAAGCAATCCAGGGGAGGTGACAAGTCCATAAAGCAGGGTCTAGACAGAGCATGAGACCAAGGCACTGGGAGGTGACAAAAAAGGAGGGAAGAGACAGAACGTGGTGGGGGGGAAGGGGGACGGTTCTGGGAGGAGAAATTGACAAAAGAGGGAAGAAATTCTGACGGCTCCCAGTAATGCTTCTGTTCACCTAACCACCTCTTACGTGAATATCCTGTGAATCAACTTCTACATAGACCAGAAGGCGAAGATGAGGAGCTCCAGATAAAGGCAGAAAAAACACTAACAGCGAGGAAATATAGCATGTGCTGATTGACTCTGGGGCCAGCCACGGTCACACACCGTCTCTCCGTCCTCCCCAAGTGTCGTAAGGCAGGCAATATTTTCCTGTTCCTCAGATAAGAAACAGACTCAGGTAGGCCCCTTAGATAAAATACAGGATGCCCAGTTAATTTAGAATTTCAAGTAAACAATGAATCACTTTTTCAGTATACGTATATCCCAAATATTGCCTGAGACAGACTCATACTAAAAAATGATTCATGGTTTATCTGAAATTCAAATTTCACTGGGAAATGCTTGTGCTCCAAAAAAGAAAGAAAGAGAAACTCATTTGTGTTTATCTGATATTTAAATTTAACTGGCCGTCATCTACATGTAAATTTCTGTTGGTTGGTTGGTTTTTAGTTTGCCACAAGGTATGTGTACTCACCGAAGAGAGACAGAAAGAGAGAAGAAAAGTGAGAAAGCCCACCCCCCCAGAGGGGATGGCCACACTGCAATCCCTTCTCTGCCATTCTCCTCTTGGGATTTTAGGCACGTACACATACATATACACACACATGCACACACTTACACACACACACACACACACACACACATGTCTGGCATGTTTTTAACACTGTCTGGTCTGCAACACAAACCACATAGTTGGCCATGTGAAATCCAGCTGCCTTTCCCACCAAACCATTGGCTGGCCCCCATCCTGTACTTTACGTGTTAAATCTGACAACTCTAGATTGAATGAGAGGGAGGAAATGAATGACCGGATGAATGAATGTCTAGCAGAGGAGTCGTCAAGCCATTTCTAATATCAGACTGTAATATGGTCATTATCATACTATAAGAATAATAATTACTTTGAGTCCTCGGTCTACACGTCATAGAACTGTGTATACTTTATTTCTCCTAAAATAAGAAAATGCCTTTAACACAGAAAAACCTGACTACATACAAAATTACTGATTATAGTGAAGTAAGATGTCATTGTTCTGACCCACAATGCATGCTCAGAAGGTGATGGAGCCTCCTTCAGTAAATGTCCCAGATCTTCAGCCTCTTAGAAGCTGTGTAACTCAGTAACAACATACTCTTAATCACACTGTTCCTCCTGACCCTCTTGCTTGAATAGGCACCTCAGTTTTGTTCTGGGAGCTAGAGACCTTGGCTCTAAATCCAGCTGAATCTTGGATCTGCTACACAGTTCCTGAATTAGTTGGTCTTCAGTTGGGTTTTCTCCTTTGAAAGGTGGATGGCAGCCCTAGTTTGTAGCTAAACTGAGTCATCGACATGGCTTTAAATTAATCAAGAAAATAACCTGTGCAATCATGCATAAAGGGTACATACACACATGTACACACTACTTGTCCCCATAGAGACGCAACTCAGGGGCTCCACTAGAGGGTCTACATGTGAGTAGCAACTTCTAGAGATAAAATGACCCCAGCCCTAATCACACCACCATTTTGTGAGTTCTTTTTTAAGAATCCTGGTTTCTTACAGGCCTTAAAAAATGGAGATGTTAGCTCCAAACTGCTGGCCTAAATCGAATAGCTTTATTCCTGCAAATTCCTCCATTCCTGCCATTATGTCAGGGGGATTAGGAATTTCTCCCTTATTTCCTTCTGAAAGCTTTTCTTACCAGCCCTGGCTTCCTGGTGGTCTTCCGTGGGCTGGGAAAGTTTGCCTTTCCGGGAAACCCTGAATATAGAGCAAAACTTTTACGGAAGACAATCATTTCATTAATGTCCCAATCCGACCTGATGAAATGCTGACTCCTTGTCGACACGGGTCTAGGCTGGTTAATAGTCTCTCAGCCTCTAATCACTCGGCTACTTTCCTTTCTGCTTGAATGGCCCCTCCAATTGCAATGTCAGGTCAGTGTGAAGAAATGAGCAACAAAGAACCATTCTTACAAGGTTTAAATCAACAAATAAATAATCCAGTCAAGGCCCAGAGGGTAGAACCCTAAATCTGCAAATCATCTGATAACTTTCTTCTCATCTCCTTGGGATTATGTGTCCAATTTCTTAACCATTTGACCCATTAGTCTTTGGCTGGGTCAAACACAGGCCCAAAAGAGTTTATCCAGCCCCCATTTACTCAAATAGAGAAGGAAATAAAAGAGCTGGGAGTTCTAGAAGGTCCTCTCTAAGTGAAAATGTGGTCTTAACATAGCCTTCCTCCAGTTCCCAATCTTTGTTCTCCCCAAAGCTGGTTAGATGATTTTAAAAAGAAACACCTTTTCTAGAAACAAATATTTATTTCCAGCACAGCATTATTTCAGAGTACTCTCCTTTTACTCCTCTTGACTCAACCATTTCCTGGAAAATCTGTTATTTAGTCACATTCCACAGTTGTATCAGGAAGAAGCTAGAAGTTGTAGCATACCATTATTTGCTCTGAATAACCTTGTATAAACCGTTGGTCCTCTGATTTTCATTGGAAATTGATCCAGAGGACTTAGGCAAGTACTCTAAATGAGAGAACGTTAGTCATGGTAAATTGGTTTGGTCTTTCTTCCTCTTTTCTAAAGAATTATTTATAAACGGTTTGGATTCTGGCCTCAGAGTTTCTGCTTTCTCACAAACATCCAGGCTACTAAAAAATTCACAGATTGCCAGATGGTATAACAGCAGTTCTTTGCAAAGGATCTGAGCTTCTGAGTGAACAAAGGGGACGCATGCTCATGGGGACAAGTGGCAACATCAGCAAAAGCTCTTGAGTGGTGGGTGTGTGGGGGAGGGGGAGGAAGGAGGGTGGAGAAGTGAAAAGATGGACTTCCCACCTCCAGTGACTGATACCAGGGAAAACTGACTTTCTACCAGGTTTCCCTACTTCTGCTTCCTCCGTTCCAACCCACGCTCAGGTGTCTTTCCAAAATAGCAATAGGATGGTAAAACTGCATTACTCGAAACCCTCTGTGTCTTCCAGAGCCAGTAAGCTAGTATCAAAATGTTTTTCTATGCTCAAATAAAGTCCACAAAGTCTAGACACAAATAATCTTTCCAACTTTTGTTACTGGCCCCCTTCCCTAATATCCATGCACCTCTAAAACGATGAAATTCTTTCCTTTTCCTGGGCCTTTTTCTATACTCTTTCTTCCTAGAATGTCCTTCAGCCCTATCTGTGCATGGCTAAGTTACATCCATCTCTATCCACCTCTACCACCATGACGGAAGTCATGTCCACCCTTCAGGTCTTCTTCTAGAGTTTTTCCTCTTTTTCTCTCTCTTGCAGTACTTTTTGTATTCTACACTGTGTCATGGCTATGTCTGCACATCCTTTCTTTTTCCATGGAAAGTATAAGCTCCTGGTGGGAAAGCTTTGCTTTCTCTTCACTCTTACTATCCCTAAGAGTACCTTGCTAAGTCCATGACGTAATAGCCAGTTGATAAACATTTACTGGACAAATGAGGAGTTATTCTGCTCTCCAAGTCTAGATATCTGTTCTTGATACTACTTTGTTGCTGTCACTGGGGGAATAATTACTAAGCAGTTGTACCAGCAGTCATATGAAAAGTCCTATGTGAACTGGGAAAGGCCTTGGTCACTCAATCTCTTCAACTCTTGGCAGTCAGAGATGAACCTGTCAGCTAGTATTTACTGAGTGTGTACAATATCCAAGCTACTCCACAGATGTACTGGGAGGTACAGGATAATAATTACTCTCTTCTATAATGCTCTACATGGCACCTTACGTATTTAGTGATATCAGAGCTGAAGGAGAGGAGTGGTATTATTAATACATCACACAGCTACTAAATATTGGAGTCAAGTCTTAAATGGCATGTGGTGTCTGACAGCTAAGAATTACAATACAGCTGGGAAGGTAAGGCAAGCACAAATAGGAACAAAGATAACAACATCCACATATCCGAACGAGAGCAAGTCTATGGGATAAATGTCAAGTGAAAAGACATCAACTCCTAGCACTGGTATCTTTGAGGACGTAGAATCAGAACTAGCTCTTTTTTTTTTTTTAATTTTTATTATCATCATAATCTTCTTTATATTACATTGGATTACATATAACTTTACAGTGTATTACATTGTTTTTTAAAAAGAGAGAACTAGCTCTTGAAAAGGGGATAGGATTTATCCTGTCAGAGAACTTAGATCTGTGTGATGGACCAGGAGAGTCATAGAAAAAGAAATGGTGAAACTACCAAGTTAAGACCCACCTACCCTCCACTTACCTAGTGCTCAGAGCTCTCCTCACAGTTTCTAAATGTCACTGTATCTGTATGATTATTTAAGCTGTATGCTCCATGGAAGTAGAAATCATGCCTATTGTATTCCCTGCTGAGTTCTCACTGCCAGGAGTCCACAAAAGTCTGCTTAATAACTAACAACACAAGGAATCACTAATGAATGAATGATGGGATGAACCAATTTATGGATGGCTAAGCTAGTTTGTGTCAAATCCTGAAGCTCTGTAAGTCCAGGGTGACTGGTCAGCCCAATGGAATAAATATAATTCTCAGGGACGAGCCCACCTACAGAAGTGAACATTGTCATTTTGCAACACCACCTCTTTAATCGTGAAGGAGGAGAATCATTTTCTGGAAGGATATTTTGTTTTACTTTTACTACTTGGCAAAGGCTGTCATTCAGTGAAGAGCTTCAACCCAAAGGGACATTTTGTTCTACACCAGAAAGTAACAGAGTCCCTCCTCCTATCTGTTTGTCCCTCCAATAGCCAGAAAATGAGCACAGGTTTTGGGGGAAAAGAAAAGAAAAAAACAGAAAATAGGGCCGGCAGGTGGTGTAGTGGGTGGTTAAGGCACTGGACTCTCACATGGCCAACCTTAGTTTAAGTCCCAGACCTGGCAGCTTGCATTCTCACTTTCTCTCTCTCTGTCTCTTCTCTGTGAGTCTCTAATGAGTGCATGCACCCTAGAGAAAATTTCAAAATAATAATAAATTAAATTAAATAATTCTTTAGTTAAAAAAAAAAGAACATAAAAAATGATGCATTCGTATGGGGTCGATAAGCTTTTTTTTAGTGAAAAAATTTAAATCTTTCCTGAGAATGGAATTTTCACTTTAAAAAAAAAGTAGCCCAGGGCCAGGCCTTTGTAGCCTCTTCTCAACCCTGGGTTCCCCCACAATAGTGATGGGGAGTCCATGCAGAGAGGTATATTTATTAACAGCTCCTGCAAATTATTGATGAGTCAGGATGATGAATTAGCAGGCCTGATACTCAAACCTGGGCCCTCAGCTAGAATCAGAAAAATCAGAGCTGGCATGTAATGCAAAGGTCATCCGTTACCCCAGTGCACTTCAACTTTACAGACAGGGAAACTGAGGCTGGTAAGGAGGTTCCTGACTTCCATAACATGAGGCAAGTTGATGAATGCACTAGGACTAGAAGCCAGTCCCCTGATCCTGACCCATTTCCTTTCTCTGCCACACATCACACTACTTCTTCTTCTTCTTTTCTTTTTTTAAGAGAGATTTTTGCTATAGGATGGGCATGCTCATCCGAGATACAGAGAGATAGAAAGTGAGAAATCATCTCCCAGGGGGCATGGCCATGCCACAATCCCTTCTCCATTCTCCTGTTGAGATTTTGGGCATGCACGCACACGCACCAGGTGTGAGTTTCAAGTCAACAGGTCCAGGACTCAAGATGCAGTCGACCACATAGGAGTCCAGCGTCTTAACCACTACACCACCTGCTGGCCCAACCATACACTACTTCTCAGTCATCCAGAACTAATATTCTGTCCAACTTGTCACACAGTCACACAAGTGAATGTGACTTGAACAACCTCAGAACTAAATGCCACTTCAGGAACCGACTACATTTACCACTTTCTAGAGAACAGAGTTCCTCTCTAACATTCCTATCAAGAGGTCATCCATGGGACCAGCAGGTGGGGTAGTGGTTAAGGCGCTGAACATTTCTACATGGCTGACCACAGTTTGAGTCCCAGGCAGCGTGCTTTCCCGCTTTCTCTCTCTCTCTCTCTCTCTCTCTCTCTCTGCCCCCACTCTCAAATTAAATGAATGAATAAATAAAACTGAATAAATAATTTTAAAAAAAAGAGGTCATCCAAACCATGTTCACCAGGCTTCTCCATCTTTAGCAGCTCTAAATTCTGGAATGTTCTTTTCCCTTCCACTATACCAAAAATGTTTCTTTCTGAAAATTCCAATTTCACCACAGAAACTGGCTATGTCCTTGGCCAACTACCTAACTCCTTAAGACTAATTTTCTCTTCTGTAAAATTGAGATTTTTATCAACTATAAAGAAAAATTAAAAAGATATACAACTAGCACAAATTGCTTAGCACAATGCCCAGTCCACAATAAGTGCCAAATAAATGTACATAAATGTATATCATTAGTCTTATCTATTTTTTCCAGAGTCAGAATTATACAATCAGGAGGTGTCACGACTGAAATCCTTGGCTTGCCTGTTTCTGGAAAAAGGGAGGGAGAGGTCACAGCTAAAAACTGGACTGGATTGGAGCCAGATAGTGGTGCAGTGGCAGCTCATCACTCTGTGGAGAATGAACTCACATGTGAGGGTTCCCAGTTTGTCTCAAGGGGCCTCCCTGTGCCCACAGGGCATGTACACACACATGATCCAGGGCTGGCTGGAGCTATGGGTGAATAACAGAGTCAGGACCCTGCTGGGAGTGTCTTTCTCTCCCCTCCCGCATGTGTGTGTCCCTTTTATGGAATAAATAAATGCATGTACATATGTATGTATGTTTATAAAACTGGTGTGAGTGCCCTGAGACTGCAGGAATCCACTGGGCTTTGTGGATACATCTTACCTAGAGCACAACTCCAACGACCACCCAAATACTATACTGAAAGGGACAGCAGGACTGAAAACAGAATCTAGACCCCAGATCAAAAATAGACTGATATGGGAGCCAGCACGTGGCATGGTGATTAAGGCACTGGACTCCACATGGCCAATCAAGCACGAGTCTCGAACCTGACAGCTTGAAAATCATGCTGGGCATGTATGCGTGCATGTCCAAAATCTTGAGAGGAAAGCAAAGAAAAAGGCCTCCAGTGTAGCCATCCCCCCAGTGGGTGATTTCTCACTTTCCCTCTCTCTGTCTCTGTCTCTGTCTCTCTCCAGCAACCACAGAAACTCTATGGCAAAAAATTAAATAGATTAATATGGAATTTGAGAAATTAACAAACAAGCAAACAAAAAATGATGCTTTCAGGACTGATGCAATACCTGCTAGCATACCTGGCAGGTCGGTAAGGACTTTACTTCCCCTTGTTTATTCTTTAAAAGTTCTCATCCAAGGGGACCAGCAGGTGGCGTGGTGTTTAAGGCGCTGGACACTCCCTTGCAGAGCATTGTGTTTTACTATGGTGCCACTATCTGGCCCACGAGTTAGCATTTTGAATGAGAGTCATTCTGCACTTTGTTTGGCTTCTTGAAAAAGAATAATATATCAACCCTCAGTCTAAATGATGTATAGCAATTTAATGTATGAATAATAATTTTTTAAATAAATAATAATAATAAATGATAATCTTCCTAAGAACAGTGCTCAGAAATGTATCTTAAGACCACAGACTCATGTTAAAAAACTGGGATATTTAATATGTGAGAAATAGATTGGCCCTGTCCTTTTCATAGAAAATACCCTACCGTGGTGGCAGGTGGCATGGTGGTTAAGGTTCTGGACTCCCACATGGCCGACCATGGTTCGGGTCCTGGACCTGGTGGCTTGGTTTCTCAATTTATCTCTCTCTCTCTCCCTCTCTGGTCAAATTTTAAAAATAAGTAAATAAATAAAGTTAAATAAAATAATTCTAAGAAATAAAAATACCCTACCAGTATGCACATGGATGGGCGGAGCCTACAAATAAAACTTCAAAAGAAAATCTCACCTTCTCTATCCATCTGGCTATTTCTTTTTATTCATGATGCAGTATGTACGCACATAGATATAAAAGTGAGAGAGAGAGAGAGAGAGAGATGAGGGCTCTCCATAGGGTCTGGTCATGCCATGGTCCCTTCCTCCAGTCTTCCAGCTCATTGGATCTTGGGCACTTGCTCACATGCCCAGCATGTTTCAGGTTGATCAAGGGAGGATGTGAACCACGGTCACCCTGTGGGATCCAGCTTCTCTTTTTTTCTTTTTTGGAGAGGTTTTTGCTATAGGGCGCGTGCGCTCGCCAGACAGACAGAGAGAGACAGAGAGACAAAAAGTGAGAAATCACCCCCCAGGGGGGATGGCCACGCCGCAATCCCTTCGCCTCCATTCTCCTCTCGGGATCTTGAGCACGCACGCACACGCGCCCGGCGTGAGTTTTAAGCCACCGGGTCCAGGACGTGAACCGCAATCGACTACGTGGGAGTCCAGTGACATAGCCATTACACTAACTGCTGGTTCCCAGGATCCAGCTTCTCTTGAGCAGCACCTTAAAACTGCCACAGAGCTAGCCTCCATCTAACTTTTTACGAGACTCGCAAGGACAGAACAGTAAGGTCTCTTCCTCCTTCTCTCACATCAGTAAGACGGTTCCTAAAAATCTTCTCTCCACGTATCACCAAGGTATGTTGAACCCGAGAGACTCAACAAATATTCTGGAGAAGCTTCCAGATAGAAAATAGTTTAGGGCTAGCAGGTGGTGTGGAGGTTAAGGCACTGAATTCCCCCATGGCCAGCTGTGTGGTTTGAGTCTGGAATCCAGCAGCTTGAAAATCATATCAGGCGTGTGTGACCAAAATCCTGAGAGGAAACTAGAAAAGGTATTGTGGCATAGTCAAACCCTCTAGGAGATGATTTCTCATTCTCTCTCTCTCATGAGTCTACACACCTTACACTCTCTCTCTCTCTCTCTCTCTCATGAGTCTACACACCCTATAACGAAAACTATTTAAAAAAAAAAAAAGAAGAAGAAGAGTAGATGAAGAAAAAAAAAAAGAAAGAAAAGAAAACAGTTGGAAGAGAACACAGCCAATGACGAACAAGGATGAATGAGAGCATCCCTCTGAAACCACAAATGTAAATCGATTTGAGTCTCTTTATTCTGATTTGCCACATAGGTCTTTATAGACAAGACCCAGCCACAGTAAGGATTATGTCTCATTGTTGGCTTTGTTCTGTTCTGTTCTGTCTCCACCTTTTTCAGAGAAACTTTGGATTTTTACTCTAAAAATTAATAAACCCTACTCCACCCCCACCCCGCACACGCTTTGACACAGAAGGAAGGCTAGGCTAGACGCCCTGATTCCACAGCAAGTCCCGCTGGGCTGTGTGTGGACCTGGCTTTTTGGAGACGGGTGTGGTGGCCCAAGAATTCACACAAAAGCGTGCTGAAAAGACGACTGGAGATAAAAAAGACATTTACATTTTCAGTGAAATGAAGACAGGGAGTATAACTTCGGAGGAGAAAAAAGTCCAAGTTTGAGGCTGCCTTGGGAAATGGAGAAGTGAGTCCCTGATGGGGGAATCCTCTCTCGTAAAATCCAAAGGTTTTCCATTAAAGGGCCACAAGGCAGAAAAAGCTATTTTTCATATTTCGAACAGCCCGTTGGAAGCTGAATATCTGCCAGGATGTGGTCACGTGGGCTCTCTGAAGAGTCAAGTAGTTTTGGGAACCAGCAGTTAGAGTAATGGCTATGTCGCTGGACTCCCACGTAGTCGACCGTGGTTCGCGTCCCGAACCCAGTGGCTTAAAACTCATGCCGGGCGCGTGTGTGTGCATGCCCAAGATCCCGAGAGGAGAATGGAGGAGAAGGGACTGCGGCGTGACCATCCCCCCTGGGGGGTGATTTCTCGCTTTCTGTCTCTATGTCTCTCTCTGTCTGCCTGGCAAGCGCACACGCCCTATAGCCAAAACCTGTCCAAAAAAGAGTCAAGTAGTTTTGGGTTTTGGCTGGACATTTTTCAAGTCAACGTAGTAACACGGAGTGTCTCATCCCATCATCTAAACCTTTGATTGGCCAATGAAGACATCGAGAGCATATCTGAGATAAGATCTTTTTTTCTTCTCATTCTGTTATGTATCTTTGATTAATAAAAAATGGGGGCCAGGGGCCAGCAGGTGGAGTGGAAGTTAAAGTACTGGATCCCACATGACCAGCTACGTGATTTGGCTTAAAAATCATGCTGGGCACATGTGCGTGTGTGCCCGAAATCCCAAGAGGGGAGGAGAATGGAGGAGAAGTGATTGGATTACAGTGTGGTCATCCCCCCTGGGGGGAGGCAGGTGATTTCTCTCTTTCTCTCTCTCTTTCTCTGGTGAGCACATGCACCATGTGGCCAAAAATAATTAATTAACAAATAACTAAATAAAGGTAAAAAATAAAAGTGTGGGCCAGGCAGTGGCACAGCGGTACTACACTTGAACCCACATAGGAACAAACGCTGGATTCACCTCCTTAAACTCCCTCAGCACGTCAGGTACACGTGTGTGCCCATGATCTGGGCCAGGGACTGGGAATGAATCATGCGAAGACCCTGTTAGCAGGGCCTGTCTCTCCCTCTCTCTCTTTTTCTCTCTCTTTCAGAAGTAATAAGTACCCTTTTAAAGAAAGAAAAATGGAACTGCAGCTGAAGTATTGCTTGTTCTTTGCAGTTTCGATGGCAAGGTTTTGCAAGAATTGAATGAAAGGGGAGAAAGAAAAAGAATGAAAGGGGTTCTTGGTAGCAAAAAGTTTGGGAACCACCCTTGAGCCTCCCCCGTCTCTTCCCCTCCCACAAACGTGCACAATTCCAAGAAATAAACAGTCTTCCCTTGAGCCAGAGCAGAGCGCGCCTGTCGTGTGAGAAGACACGAGGAGAGACAGTGTAAATTAACTGCATCTGGTAAGGTTGGGCAACAGGGGGAGGAGATGATTAGTCGGCATTGTAGGGACAAGGGCAAAGAAGAGGGTTCTCTATTTACTCAGAGGAAATCCAAAATAGACTACTTTGCACCCATTGCCCTTCCCCCCCCCCAGGGAACTCAATACCTCCAAGCCAGCAGACGCTGGAGGGACCAGGGGCACAGCTCACCTAAACTCCTGGATGACACACAGCACCCTTTCCAGCTCCAGCAAATGGAGACCCACCTTGGTGCTGTTTTACTTCCAAAAACG
>NW_006159863.1:3072128-3085610 GCF_000334495.1 Tupaia belangeri chinensis | reverse complement strand
CCCAAATGGCATTTGGGAGCAGTAAGACAAGGTTACCGTGAGGGAATAATATCTTCAAACAAAAGTAAGCTGAACAAATGCATCTGTTTATAATAAAAGGGTCCTCTTAAAACCTGATACTGGTCAATTTACAGTACCCTTTGGTGTGTACGTTTCCATGTGGAGACGGGCAGCATTTCGGAAGTAACGCACGTTTAAAGTGAGGCAGAGACATCACGGGCCTGTTTTATTGTGCACCAGATAGTAAAAATAAATGCCACAGTCACATAAAACTCCATAATACGAGGCCAAGATATCATTTCCACCTTCGCCGAAGAATTTAAAGCACTCTAGCACAAACTATGAAGGTACCTAGTATGAAAATCTTTTTTACCCCTAGATGCAAGAAAAAAAAAAAAAAAAAAAAAGCCCTACTCTCTTTTGTCATGTGTATTACCTCGGAAGAAAACACAAACATATTCAGCTTTATCCTTGAATGCAGATGCTATGTAGTTCTTGAAAGTAAGAAGAGCCGCTAAGTGCAGGTTAGCATTTACGGGTTTGCAAACATTGCTAACGCTGGTTTATGGGGTGTTTATTACAAGAAAAGATGTAACAGTTATGAGGTTAGAGTACCTTATTGAAAGAGCAGCTCAAGCTAGTGAAAAAGGCGGCATGAAGGTTGGTGAACTCAGCCTACATGCTGGAAAGGACAGGATGTGGGTGTAGGCTGCTCTCATTGGCTTCTCCTTTCCCAGAGGATCCCAAGGGCATCCTGACAAGTAGGGAGATGATGCCACATGCGATCAGCTGGCCCACCTCATCAACTGGAACAGAGTGCAGGGAGAACGAGGTTGTGGCCATGAGAGGAACACGGGTTTAAAAGTGAGGACAAGTGTGTTCTAGGGCCCACTGCCCCAACCCGCTGTGCAGCTGTGGGCAAGTCACGTCCCCGCACCAGGATTCAGTATTTTCATCTGTAAAAGGATGAAGATGACTGATCCCACAATGTCCTTGCAACTCTGTAGGTTTGAGCTCTGTGCTTTCATGAAAAATAAAATAAAATAAAACAAAAACAAACAAACAAAAAAACAGGGAAAACCCAAAGCACTCCTTAAAATGAAGTTCATCCGTACCCCCTAAAGTGGCAGAGGCACTATACACATCCAAAGAACAGTTTAGACCCACCTATCATCCTCTCCCAAACACCTTAGAGAACATCGTGAAGTTTCTATGGATACTTAGTAGCCTCCTGAAACTTGGAGCAGCTGTCAGCGCCCCTCAACTCATTATTACACTACTGAAGAGCAGACAGGCAGAGTGCTTTGTCCAAGGTCAGGAGCTAGGGTAGGATCAGAATTCTAGCCTCCACAATTCCTCTATCTAAGCTATACTTTCCACGAAGAAACCAAGCTGGCTTTCTGGGAAGAATGCCAGAGGTTCCATTCTCCCAACTGAGAATTCATTGGAATATTGGAATAACAACTTTGGAGACTGTGGTCTCTCCAATCCATTTCAAGACCTGGCTAGAAACACAAAAACCCAAAGAAAGAAGCAATAGGGAATTACTGCGTTTTTTAACGAAAGAGAAAAAATTAGGGGTGGGAATATGGGGTTTCTTAAAAATTACATGATTGCTGGAAGTTAATTTGGTATTTCTTCATTGGTTTGTAAGTTCTGTTTCCAATCACAAAAACAGACAGTGGAGAATGCCTAAATCACACTTCAGTGAATTAGCATCTTGTCCCAAAGAATCTTTCCCACTCTGAATATAACATAGAACCCAGAATGCAATCCTCTGTGGCGAGAAAGGAATCTCCCTCAATGTAATAGAGAGCTTGTCATAAGCTCCTAAACCATAATCTAAATTGAAAGGCTTCAAGGCCAGCAGCAATCACTGAGAATGATAAAGAGAATTACCCCCTTAACACTCCCTCTTCCAGAAAACTGATTGAGACCATAACCTGCCAGAGAGGAGAGATGACATCCTTTACCATCCACACTCTTTATTAGGCTGAAGTTAGTGCACCTGGAAAAGAATCTGTCATAGATTTAGAGACATAGGTTCCAAAAAGAAGCTCCTGACTTCTTCCAAGAAAGGCCAGCCAGAGGAAACCCTTGTTGAACTATTCAGTTTAATTTCTTGAAGATATGAGGCAACCCACCTTAGAGCCAAGGCCCAAGTGATCAATACTTGGAGCTGAGAGGCACGAAGACACCAAAAACAATCTCAAAATCACTGTTTTCCCCTACCTGTCAATGATGACAGGGTCCGAAGGCGTCTCATTTCGGTTTCCACAGCTTTTCTTTTCGCAACATCGACTGTAGATTTGGAAGAACCAAAAGAGGAAAAGAAATTTGTTAAATCATGAAAACACAGTAAGCAACCACAGAAGCACATTCACAAGAGGGACTGTGCACAAGTAGCCTCCCAACCATCAGCTGCTTGGGGGCAGAATTTGTGACCATGTTTAATGCAAAACAAAACAAGTAAAATACACCGAACCTAGAACTGAAATATACTCAGTCAAGTTCTCTCTCTTTGGGGAACCAGCAGGCAGCATGGTGGTTAAGACCTGGACACTCTCACACGGCCGACCATGGTTCAAGTCTCGGCCCTGGCGGCTTGCTTTCTCACTTTCTCCCTCTCTCTCTGTGTGTCTCTCTGGTCAAAAATAAATGAATAAATAAAATTAAATAAGTAATTATTTTTTTAAAAAAATTCTCTCTCTTTGACTTACAAGTGGACTAATTCTCAGTAAATGACAACTTTCTCAAGAGCCATATTCATAACCTGAAATCTGAACCATGGATGGCTAGATTTTAACATCACTTCCAGCTTGATGTTCAATGATTTTATGGTTGTATATTTTAGATCTTTGTGTCTCAATAAATATTTGAAGAAAGAGGGAGAAGGAAAATGTATAGAGTCGAGCACAAGTAGCTGCCTAGATTATTATAAACTGAATATATATAGCATCTTTCTCCAGAAAAGGTGGTATACTTTATGAACATTCAACTGCTCATTTCCATCATTTTCCAAAGATGAAAGAAGAAGACCAGATCTATGGCACATATATTTTAAACAGGAAAATAAGGTAGGGAGCTATAGAAAGACATTTCCAATCATTTCTACAAGTCTGGAACAGAAATGGGACTTGACCATGTGTAGGTCCCAGCTCTGAAAAGTCTACTTCCCAAGACTTCACAAAGTGCTGGACACCTGGTCGACAGACAACTAAATAAATGTTGGTGGGATTAGCTTAGAGAAATAGAGCCTTGAGAGCAATTTCAACAGAAAGGACGTACTCAGACCAACTTACAAAGTAGGTTTATGAAAGTAAAACTCCAATCCAAAGATAACTGTCAGAAATATCTAGATAAATGTAAAAAGGGCAACAGAAGCTTGGGAAATCTCCCCCCACCACACCCCTGCTTCCCCTCAGACACACACTCACACCATGTTGACCATCTGCTGCTTGTCAGGGCCACAGACCTCTGAATACCTTTCTGCTCACTAAGTGCACGGTTCACTACCAACTGCAGTTGATTAAGAATGTGACTTTGACATGCTTATAAGAAAATCATTATCATCCGTCCTGGTAGGACAATACATCTAATAAATATTAACGGTACCCAAACTATAAGCAAGCACTGCCCTTCCCATGATCATTTCTCTCTAGATTAAGATTGATACAGTGCATGGGGCCAGCAGGTGGCATGGTGGTTAAAGTGCTGAACTCCCACATGGCTGACCGTGGTCTGAGACCTAAACCTGGTAGTTTACTTTCTCACTCTCACTCTCTCTCTCTGGTAAAATTGAATAATAATTAATTAATTAATTAATTAAATACATAATTCTTTAAAAAAAAAATGAAAGATTGATACACTGCCATAGAAAGATTCCTGAACTGGGAATCAGTGTTCTGGTGTAAATATCACTAACCAACAGCATGAATTTGGTCAAATCTCTTTCACTTCCCTGGGCTTTGCCCCCTTGTATAGAAAAGGAAAGTGTGAGATTGGATTATCTCTAAAGTCCTTTCTAGGCCTAAATCCATGAGCATCCTTTGAAAGTGTCAGTGAAAAAGAGAAAGAGGGAAGCCATTTAGCAGCAGGGACCCAAAGGCCTAGTACCAGTTGGGTCATAGATATGTTCTGTATCTCTCTGTGGTCCTTTTTCTTTCTCTGATCCTCCATAGACCTAAACATAAACAAAAATATAAATAATGGCCTGCCAGAAAAGTCATGATGCGGGACCAGCAGTTAGCGTGATGGTTAGCATAATGGCTATGTCGCTGACTCCCATGTAGTCAACCATGGTTCAAGTCCCAGACCCGGTGGCTTAAACTCGTATCAGGTGCATGTGCATGTGTGCCCAAGATCCTGAGAGGAGAATGGAGGAGAAGGGATTACGGTGTGGCCATCCCCCCTGAGGGGTGATTTCTCGCTTTCTGTCTCTCTGTCTCTCTCTGTCTTCCTGGCAAGCGCATGTGTCCTATAGCAAAAACCTCTCAAAAAAAAAAAAAATATATATATATATGTATACATCATGACACATTTTTGCATAGAAAAACACGTCATGAATTTTCCAACAATCCAATATTTAAAACTTCTAAAGCCCATCTCTCTTATACTATGTTATGTGAGTTAGCCAGTGAATAGTTCTATCGCCCTCAGTAAAATATACTTGAAAGATACCAAAACATGTCACCAAATAAGCAAAACCAGATTGCAAGAAATGTAATCAAATTAGTGGGAAGTAAAAGAAAAAAAAGTCTCAGTTTTCTTAAATACCAGAGTGAGCCACTGGGACTCTCTAAAATAATATTTAGTATTTGAAATTAGGTTTTAACTTTTAAATTTTCAATCCACCCTAAGATTAGCACCAATAAAAATGCTGGCCAACTGCTCTTGCATCTCCCAAAGCCCTTCTTGTCTCTCTTCTCTACCTTCACCTAGTTTCCTAGCCTACCTCTCCTGTTTGGAGAGTTGTTTCTGATGTCATTGTACTATCTTTACAGTTCAGGCAAGTGATTTTTCTCAGCAATGTATTTTTGAAATTGCTAGTTACCTAAAGACTTTCAAGCTAGATTTTTCTTCTGCATCGCCAGCACATCAACCTGACCCCAACCTTCGTGCATTTAATTGCAAGCGCTCAGGCTATCTGGATGTGCCAATCTGTGGAGTTTAGGTGGAATGATTCTGAGGCAGAGTAAGTTTGCAAAATTGCTCAGCTGAATTCAGCTGCTTTCCATGGGGATTTCCTCTGTAGGAAATGAAAAACAGATAAAAATATAAGCCTGGTGCCCAGTGTAACGCATTGTGAAAAGTCAACTCCGGGGGACCAGCAGTTAGCGTAATGGCTATGTCGCTGGACTCCCATGTAGTTGACCGCGGTTTGAGTACCGGACCCAGCGGCTTAAACTCACGCCGGGAGCATGTGTGTGTGTGTGTGTGTGTGTGTGTGTGCGTGTGTCCAAGATCCCAAGAGGGGAATGGAGAAGAAGAAGGGATTGCTGTGTGGCCATTCCCCCTGGGGGGTGATTTCTCTCCCTATGGCAAAAAAAAACTCTCCAAAAAAAAAAAAAAAGTCAACTCCAGGATGAAATAAAATTCAAAAGAAAGTGCACAAAAACTTTAGGACCCAATCCTCTACTTTACAATAGTTTTTAAATATGATCTCTAATGTTAATATTCAGTACACCAAAGATACAGAAGACACTCACTTGGCTGTTGAGAGAATACATATGGCATAGAAATAATCAACTTGGTTATATCTGCCCCAATTGACCCCTTCTTAAAAGTTCTCTAGGTCTGCAAGTTAGCAAAGCAATTCTTTCTTTTCTTTAAAGTTTTCATTAATGGATACTAGTCATTTTTTATTTAGTTTTTCCAATAAAATCCAGTCCTCATGCCAGTAATCTATCTTAACATAAGCAAAGAGAAGGGCAGAACCAAAGATGTTTATGAACTCACACTCCCCAAACAATGTAGGTAGTTACTACTCAGAAACTGGGTCCCTGAATTAACTAAGATAACAAAATCCAATTCTCTCTTCCCTTTGCTCAGCTACTTTAGGAAAAAAAAAAAAAAAAAAAAGACTTTGGGGGTTGTTTTTCAACAAGCAAATCTCTAAGCCTGAAGTTCCTGCTAAGTGTTTTTTGTTTTAACTAAAAATGACTGTAAAATAGGAAGAAAAAAAATAAATAAAACAAAGAGAAGAGGAAACTGCAGTTGGCAATAGGTTAAGATTGTGTTCCTAGCTACTTCGGAGAGGCTCAGAGGTGTTCTGTTCCCTAATGAATGAAAATGAAAGCTGTTCCTGTTTCTGTCTGACTTGCTTTAGTTTACTTTATTCTGGTACTTATTTGGAGAACCTTTTATTTGAAACACTCTCAGTTTGCTTACAGGCCTCTTGCATCTTCCCTATCTCCACAGAGAATCTTTGAAGAGGGAAAAAGAAAAAGAATAAAATAAGTTGGGGGTAGGGGGGGGTAGGAGATGGAAGGATATGAACATTTTTATCAGGACTCGGAATCTTACCTGCATTGTTCAGAAAGAGAAAAAGAGAAAGAATCAAAGACTGAGAAGGTGGGGGGAAACCCCAACCTTGGACAGAGGGTGTCCAGTCAGCTAAACTGCAGTTCAAGACACGCTAATGTGTCCCTTTCCCCTCCAAAATCGTTTTTTAAAATTCAACCCTCAACTTTCAAAAATCTGTCTCTAATTTCAAACTCAAATAAGCGCACAGCATGGTGGCTTTTGTTTTGTTTTCTTCTCCCCAACTCCTCCCTGCGATTGCATAACAAAAGTGTCTAAATTCACACCATCTGGCCGATAAAGACACTGGCCCCACTGCCCGGCTGGCCCATCTGATTAGGGCTGTGTCTAGCCTGCGCCTTGTGGCGAAAAGTCACAGCTGTGGGGTTTGCTCGCGCTCAATACAACTCTGTTATTAGCCAGCTGTAGGCCTTGAGACGACTTCTGTTCAAATTATAATATCTTTTAACCCTCTGAGCATCGAGGGCACGGGGTGGCTGGCAGCAACCTAACAACTAGATTTCTCCTTGCTAATAATTGGCCAAATGAACTAAAGCAGGGAAGAGAAGGGGAGAGACAATTGGGAAAGGGAGAAAAAGTTATTCCTAAAGAGATTTATTTGCCCCCCCCCCGCTTTGTTCCACTCTCAAAGCTAAATACCAATTTATGAGCCTTTTACTAAAGATGGTAACACAAACCAAGTGGGGGAAGTACCGGATATGCCAAATCACACCATGCAGATGAAACTAAGTATGTGCAATAATTGCTGAGAAACAGAGCTTCTGTTCGTCCTTCAGTCACCGACTGCTATAACTAGCTTTTCAAATGTGAGAGAAGGACGTTTTCCTTTTTCCTGGAGAATCAACCAGCTTTGACCGACAAATTGAGCAAGAACTTGCCTCCCAGATGCATTTGGTATTTGCCATCACCCACCTCATCTCCCAAAACACACACACACACTCACACACACACTGCAGACAGTACCCGTCCAATGGATCATTTATTTACCATAATTAATATTTGTTTTAAATACTAGTTTGGGAAGAAAATAGCAGAGCATCTTCTCAGGTCCCCAATGCCGAGAAGTTACAGTACATTAAATTTTTATATTGTGTTACTAATGCAGACTAAACTAGAGGCTTTAAAAATTGATGCTGCTACTTAAACAGCATAAAATGAGGAGGATTTGATTGGGCTTAAAAATAAAAATGTCAGCCTTAACTACAGCTGGATGAGGCGTGCGAGTATTATTTAAAGTGATAGGTATAATTCATTAGACAATGGGCCAGTTTGGGGTTTGGGTCTTTCTTTTAGGAAGATAATCAATCCAAACAAAGACATTTAAAAGTGTAGACAGGAACAAAAACCTCCCTTAGATTAACCAGCCAAATCAAGGCATCCTGACTATCTAATCTAGGTATTACATGCAAGTACAATAATATATCTTGTGATTGCGTTTTCTTTCTGAACAAACCTTTCTAGGGGCCCTGAAAGAAGAGTAGTTGTCTTTTCACTCCATCTTCCACTGCCTCCCCTACTCATCAGACAAGAATCAAGGCCCCTCAGCTCAGGCCACTGGCAAAGTTGAATTTTGCATTTGGCAAGTTTGTTTTTCTAATACTTGGTCAAAACCAAAAGAAACATGCCTGATGGCTATGGCTTCTTGACTGGGTTGGGGAGAAGGACAGAGCTTCAGGCAGCTGTCCGTTTAATAGTCGGTACCGGATCAGGTGGTCTGCAATCACCCAGAAGTAGCAAGTTTAGGGCTGGATTACGCTCACTACTGCATTAGCAGAGGAAAGCAGAACTGAGGCTTTCCCTGCCACTAGAGATTTAGGAGGAAAAGAAAAAAAAAATACATCTATGGAATAGACAATTACGATGTTATTAGTAAAATAAGCATGCACTTCCTGGAGTTTCCTTTGTATATCCTTTCTCATTTGCGGTGAAATTCCCAATACTCGATACATACTAGCCACTCAGTAAACATGCGTTGAAAGAAGGAATAGGTGTGTGAATAAATTTCTTCCAATTTCTTATTTTCTTCTAGCCAAGCACAAGAAAGGGGCAATGCAAGCTGTACCCAAGATGGGATGGATTGGTCTCTGAAAGAAAACTGGGAAGGTGTGGACGGGGTTAGACTGCACCTCTCCACATGCGACCATTAGAATCCCGCTGTGGTTTTGAACCCGAGATCTTCCAGATGGGGTCTTCTCCCCGTTGCTCCCACCCGCTGATGGGGTTCAGGACTAATCTTTGCACCCAAGAGTTCCTCCAGGCCTAAGAAACTCCCTGAAGACAGGTATCCAGGCGCGGAGAGTGCTCTGGAAGTGGGCCGCCCAACCCTCTGGCGGTCTCTCTCCCAGCCTTGCAGTCCTTAAAGAGTTTCCACTCAGGAACTCCACAAGTGGTCCCGCCTGGAAATCTACCAGGAACCGGAGCCAGGTGGGAACCGAGTAGTCCTGGACCTCCAGAAGCCTAGATGGGTTCAGGCCAAGTTCCCGATCCCAAATCCAATCTGAGCCTACCTGGCCCCCTCCCTGAGTGGCACCGAGGGACAGCGGAGACTTCTCGCGTGGCCAAAGTCCTGAGTAGTCAGAGGTGTGCAATCCTGAATCGTTCTGGGTTTCTCTTCTGAGACCTAACGGATGTGCTCTAAGAAACTTGCCTTTTAAAGAGAGGAAGGTTCTAGTGGGCCTGCCCCGGCAGGTCCACCGGCCAGGCCTCCCTGCAGCGCCCTCGCTTGTCAAAGTCAGTCCCCGGGACACCTGTGAGCTGCAGGCGCGGCTTTCTGGCCCCAACCAAGCCCGCGGAAGAGGCGGTTCCTACCTGCACATGACTTCGTGGGTCAGGAGAACTCGGCACATTTCAGGATTCTTATTCTGTCCCTCATATGCTATGGGCTGTGAAGGAAGTGGAGGCAGGAAGGAAAAATGTGGAGGGGAGAGGGGACAAAAAAAAAGGGGGATTTAGACCCAACTCGAAACCATTTTTCCCCTCACTACCCTTCTTCTACTCAGCAAGAGTTTGTCACACCTTTTCCTGGTGGCTCAGGTCCCCAGTACAGAATCAGAAGTTTGCCTCCTAAGGACAGAGTTCTTAGCAGCAAGGAATTTACTCGGGGACGAATCTCCCAGTAATTGTCCCTGTCTTCATCTCTTTGCTCCCCCACCCCACCCCCCAGTGTCTCCCAAGCCAGAATGAAACAGGACAATTGGTGAGAGAGAGAAGAAAGACATTTTTTCTAGAGTGGGCAAGTGCAGGGGTGATGTGAGGGGAGTGTGAAGTCTGACCCAGGAAATTGTGTTAGAGGCAAGGAGGTCAAAGACAAATCAAGAGAGGCTCAGGGGGGTTGCAGATGGGCAAGGAGAAGCCAAGTGGCGGGCTGGGCTCACCTGCTTAGTGACCGAGTCGATGAGCCTGACATAGAGGTCTTGCTCCGTGCGGACGCCTGCGAGGGAAGGGGACAGTCAAAAGTTGTAGCTCCAGGCATGGGCACCCCACCTGTCTCAGCCCTGGAGCTGAAGCCCAGGCACCCTCCTTAGGCTGCAAGAGCCCAGGCGGAGATGTCTTGGTGGCAGACCCAGTCTCAGCCCCAACCAAGCCTCCCGCAGCCCTGCTCTCCCCGTCCACTCTGGAGGCTGCCAGGCAGGGATCGGGACAAAGTCAACTGCGGTCCATAAAGGGAAACGTGCCTGCGCCCGCCGCCAGCGACAGGCCACTCACCGTTACTGTAGAGGAGCTGTAACTTGTAGTGGGTGCCGTTGTTGGTCTTCTCGTTGCCTTGTTCCTAAAAACATAGGCGGTGTTGGATTCCCATGCTTTCCAGACCCTCACCCCCACTGAGAGGAAGGAGAGGGGGCGCACCCCCACACCACGGACCCCCAACTCCACATCCTTTCTTCCCATCAGACGGCAGCGGCACCTTTGAACAAATCCCTATCCAGTCCTGGGTCAAAGAGCAAGAGCGTCTGCCCGCTGCTAGCAGTGGGAACTTGCCAAGGCTGCCGGCCACTTGACCCTCTCCAGCCTTCTGTCTGTTCCCCTTAAAAAAAAAGGACTCAGATGTGCGCCCCAGTCTTGATCACAACCAGCCACTGACAGGACAAGACTGCCTTTAGACAGGCCCCACCCAACCCATCCAGCTCGGTCTGGACGGTCTGCCCGGTCTGCCCGTGGCAACCTCCGGCCTTGAGGCTTCTCTTGGCAGGAGAGAGAAGAGATCCATTGGGAAGGGCAGTATTTGGCCCTGTCCCGCCAGGACTACAGTCGCCTGGGGACATAAGCTCACAGACCGAAAGAGACCTTAGGAAGAGGCAGCTCTAAAGTTCACGTTGTACAGCTGAGGCCCGGAAGCCAAGAAGCTCCCTTTCCATCACTCATCAGCTTAGTTGGTCCTTCATTTGAAATCAAATCAATCCCCCCAACCGGTTTCAGTTTGGAGGCCCTGCCTTGGGGAGCCAGAGTGGAAGAGAAGGCACTCTGCAGAAAAGGGCCAAAGCCAAGCTCTGCCTTTTCACCTAACAGGGTTTGGACTCTGCCGGCACCAGCAGGTGCAAAATAATTAAAATAACCCAGAGAAAGGCAGTTGGGGGGCTTGAGTAGATTTTTTAGCCCTGCTCTAGTAAGAAGGGCTTTTGCTCCGCGGTCAGCCCAAGGCCAGACGCTGCTAATGACCAGGTGGCTTCTGTAGCACTGGACTTGGGAGTTGGGACCAGAGGAGGTCCAGAGAGATGGACTGATTTAGAGGCTGGGGGTGAGAACCCTCAATTTGTCATCCCTGATGATGTGAACAGAAAAGTGTCCTGAGTGACAGATGGAGGAATCTTTACCGCTTTGCAAGGAGGGAGTTATCAGGCCGTGTTGGGGCAGGGGTCCGCTTACTTTATCGTTCTCCACAAAATCCACGAATGCTGTGCGCTCGATTTCCACCGGCTGCCCCTGCCTGTCGTAGAGCGCCAGGACGAAATGAAAGAAGTTGGATTTCCTCAAGTTGGAGGGAGGCTGCTTCTCAAAGTGGGCCCGGGACAGGGCGACCCCGCTGCGCAGGAGGAAACACGGGGACACCGGACACGGGGAAGGAGAGAAAAATAGGTGTTACGAGGCGTCCACCCATCACCACAGAGGGGCAAGTGTCCTCCGTTTTCTGTGTCCAAAGCCTGGACCCTTCTCATCTTTTTTCTATTCAAATTAAGAATAGAGGACTCCACAGAGGAGGCGCGTTGACCACCAGGGTCGGGTAGCGACGGTGACACCACCCAGTAGTGGTCCAGCCTCCCCGCGACCCTCTGCAGGGCCTCTCACTGCCCAGAGGTTAGTGGAAACCAAACGATCCAGGTGATCCAGGTGCGGACCCAGGCCGGGAGCGTTCACCCGAGGTGGTGGCCGGTGTCCTATCCCGTCGGGTCGCCCCTATTTTTCCCTCGCGTGGCGCCGCCGGTTGGGTCAGAGTCTGAGCTGGAACCAGGGATTAGAAGTGACCCTTACGAGTTACGTGTCCTGGCGCCACTGCGCAGGACCCCCATGCTAACTCCGAAACGTGATAGGCAAGGACACCCGGGGCCAGGCGGAAAGCGGGGAGCCCCAGCCTCGGTCCTCCCTACTTTCCTCGCTCTCCCGAAAAGTTGCGCAGGAATTGTGGCAGGGCAGAATCCCCACAACCAGAATAGGGGCTCGCAGGCCACCACGGAAACGCAGTATTAGGGACCCTCGCTCCTAGAACTGCTGAGCACTGATAAACGGAAAGGTTAAGAGACAGCGCGTGCTTGCCTTGGGCCCGGGGTGATCTCTGCTAAGCTGGGTTTCCTAGCGGTGCCAGTCAAAAACCGTTGACCGTGAAACCCAAATTGGGAGACCCAGGAGGCTTCCTCCAGCGTTTTGAGTGTGTGCACACACCTCCCTGGCGACCTGTCGTGACCAGCGCCCAACTGGCCACCAGATCACATTTAACCTAAGACTTGGGGCGCGGGCGAACGCACAGATGGCGGGAGCTGCCCAGAGGCGCTGGGGTCTCCTGGCCTCGCGCACCCGCGCGCCAGCGCTTTCACTCTTTCAAAGCATGTTAACATGTTGGCTAGAATCCCTCACTCGGACTGCTTGCGCCCACTTTAACAAACTATTTGATCCCGCGAAAAGAGAAAGGTGATGGGTCCAGCTAAGAAGACGTGCCGCCGGCTCTGCGGTGCTGCCTGATTTCCCGCGGCTTGCAGCCCAGCTGGTTCCCAGACCGCACGGAAAACCGCCGCCGCGGTGTGCCGACTGCCCCGCGGTGTGCCGACTGCCCGAGGGCCACCCTCGGGTCCCGGGCTCCAGCTGGCGGGCGAGCGAAAGGGGATCGCCGCTGGCCGTGGCTGCGGACCCAGGGCGTCTTCTGCTTCCACTCCTCTAAAGTTAGCGGCCGGGTTCGCTCTAGCCGGGACACCTGGTCTGTCTAGGAAAGACAGATTTCTGCGTGTGACGTTGGGACATTAAAAGAGGTCGGCCAGGAGGGTGGATGGGGAGATGGGAGTCGTGGAAGAAGTTCGTGGGTCCTTTTGGGGTAAGAGAACTGCCTCTTACAAAGGATGGAGGCCAGAAACCCCAGCCCAGTGAACAGCGAAGGTGATGAGGAAGGGGACCAGAGTGTCTTGGGTGGCACCCTGGACAAGATGTTTACTGTTCCAGCACGCGGACGCGGAGAAACAAAGTCAACTTCGGGACCCACAAAACTGCAAGCTGATGAATCCTGCGCCTGCCTAGCCGCCGGTCTCCTTCCCTCGGCTTTTTTCTTCCACTGCAGCTACCATTACTCTCGTCTTTGCTCATTAACCTCCCCTCTCCCCCTCACGCCCCTAGCCCGCTATTCGTCTCCGAGCTGGGACCCTCCAGCCTGTTCCCGCTCGCAGAGCTGCTGGCCGCCTCTCCTGCCCAGGCAGCCGCTCCAGCCTCTCCTGCTCCTCTCGCCGCCCGCGCCACCCGGGC
>NW_006159863.1:3069997-3071673 GCF_000334495.1 Tupaia belangeri chinensis | reverse complement strand
CCCTGATGTCCCGCGGCTTGCAGCCCAGCTGGTTCCCAGACCGCACGGAAAACCGCCGCCGCGGTGTGCCGACTGCCCCGCGGTGTGCCGACTGCCCGAGGGCCACCCTCGGGTCCCGGGCTCCAGCTGGCGGGCGAGCGAAAGGGGATCGCCGCTGGCCGTGGCTGCGGACCCAGGGCGTCTTCTGCTTCCACTCCTCTAAAGTTAGCGGCCGGGTTCGCTCTAGCCGGGACACCTGGTCTGTCTAGGAAAGACAGATTTCTGCGTGTGACGTTGGGACATTAAAAGAGGTCGGCCAGGAGGGTGGATGGGGAGATGGGAGTCGTGGAAGAAGTTCGTGGGTCCTTTTGGGGTAAGAGAACTGCCTCTTACAAAGGATGGAGGCCAGAAACCCCAGCCCAGTGAACAGCGAAGGTGATGAGGAAGGGGACCAGAGTGTCTTGGGTGGCACCCTGGACAAGATGTTTACTGTTCCAGCACGCGGACGCGGAGAAACAAAGTCAACTTCGGGACCCACAAAACTGCAAGCTGATGAATCCTGCGCCTGCCTAGCCGCCGGTCTCCTTCCCTCGGCTTTTTTCTTCCACTGCAGCTACCATTACTCTCGTCTTTGCTCATTAACCTCCCCTCTCCCCCTCACGCCCCTAGCCCGCTATTCGTCTCCGAGCTGGGACCCTCCAGCCTGTTCCCGCTCGCAGAGCTGCTGGCCGCCTCTCCTGCCCAGGCAGCCGCTCCGGCCTCTCCTGCTCCTCTCGCCGCCGCCGCCATCTGGCCGCGGGGCTCCGAGATTCCAGGAATCTCCCGGTACAATCCTGGAGGTAAGGCGCCCAGGGGCGAACCCCGAGAGTCGCCAAGAAGCAGGCTCTGTTCCCGTGGCCGCCGCTGCCAACTCCGGTCCTGGCGCTCCGCTCCGGGCCAGGCCGGCTCGCAGGACTAGTGGCTGCACTGACAAGCGTTGGTTGCTACTTATTTTTTTATGCCAAAGAGTGAACTGTGGGGAAGGAGGGGGGAAACAAACGACTTAGGCAGTTAAGAAACTCGAGTGTTGGCTGCGGGTAAGCGCTCCCTTGACTGCGGCGACCTGCCTGCTGGAGGGTGAGCCCCTGCGCTAGGGACCAGGGCGACAGATGGGAGAGAGCGAGAGGAAGGGAAAGAAGGGTGGGAGCAGGGGAGGGGAGAGCACACAGAGAGACAGACAGCGAGAGAGACTTCGAGAGCATAATAATTGTGTGGCCGTCTCGTTACCTCTGCGCCGCGACATTGGCGTCCACCACGCCGACATTCCGCACCCAGGACCTGACCGAATCCATCTCGCCGCCCAGCGATTTCTCTTTAAGAGCTGGTCCTCTTCCTAAAGTATCTTGAATCCCAAACATTTAAAAAGTCTGATCCTCTGTCACTTTAAAAATAAGAATTAAAATAACACAGTCCTGAATGTTCCCGACGCCGCCAGCAAATGGGCTCCTCCAAAGCAATCCAAGAAAAGGGATCAAGTGCCGAAGTTTGAGTCTCTCTTGAAAAAAAGAAAAAAAAAAGAAAAGAAAAAGAAATAAAAATCCGTCCTTTGCGCGAGGTGAGGAGTGATGTAATCAAAGTTTGAGGGGTTACCCTCCGTAAGTTCAGATCTGGCGCCTCAGGCCCTCCGCCCTAGGTCGCTCGCATCCTTCCTGCTGCAT
>NW_006159863.1:3067335-3069969 GCF_000334495.1 Tupaia belangeri chinensis | reverse complement strand
CTCCAGAAAGTGATCACAATTTAGAAACATCAGCTGTTCTGGGAGAAACGGGAGGAGATTGATGGCTGCCTAATCTCTCTCCTTCCTCCTGGACCCCCCCTCCCTTCTCCTCCCCACAGCTCCAATTAAAAAAAAAAAAAAAAATCCCCTACAGGATCAGTTGTAAAAGGAAGGGGAAGACCCGGAGCCAAGAGGAGGCGGTGGCTGCGAGCTGCTCCGAGGCCCGCTGCAGCAGCGCGCGCGCCCCATGAATGGGTTACTACGGCCTGGGCCGCCGGAGGCGGAGCCGTGGCCCGATATGGAGCCTCATTTGCATGGACGCTCGGGCCGGCGCCCGGCAAGCCGGGCAGACGTCCTCCGGCGGCGCGCGCCACGCTCGGCGTTGCCGGGAGTCCGGGAGGTGAAAGGGGACAGAAAGCTGCAGGCGCCGCGTCCTTGTCCGAACCCAGTGTATGCGCGCGGGACTGGGGACCCCAAGCCCTGCACTGAAGCGGGGTAGCAAGGCCTTGCGGTGGGGATGAGCCGGCTCGGCCTGGCCGCCGGACCAGGAAGCTTCCGTGGATCCTGCCTCTAGGTGCAGGTTTTTGTAGCCTGCCAGGAGGCATATTTATTCCCGGGGTTCGGATCTGTATGCATGTTTGTGAAGAAGCGAAGACTGTGACCACATGTACTTATATTTTGTGCAAACGTTTCCCACAGCACCAGCTCCCTGAACGGCTCTCCTAAGTCTCCAGGAGTTCATGGTGACACTCAGATTTGGGGGCGGTTTGCAAGTTATTGAGAGAGGAGGATACATGAATGAAGGCGACGGGTGGGGCGTGGACGAGCGAGGCTCAAGTGCCGTTCAAATAAAGAGTGTCTGGGGAAACGGTAAAGGAGCTAAGGAAAATACCCCCGGGCGGGCGCAAGCAGGAGTCGCACCCGCGCAGATGAGAGGTTGCTGACAGATCCTGACAGGCTGAGTGCAGGAGCGGCCAGGGCGTAGTCCTAGGGCCCTCCCTTCAACTTCCCTCCCTTTTCTCCACCCCCAGTTGTCGAAGCCCTCCCTCCCTCCCCCGCATCCCGGAGCCGGGAGAAGAGTGGTAGGGAGCAGTGGGGGAGTCGTGGAAACTTTGCCCACGGTACGTGGTCGCCTCGATGTTGGCCGCGAGTTGGTGGCTGGGAGGTGGCGGCAGCTCCGCGGAACCGCTGAAATCCTAGACAGCTTTTTAACTACGCTGGGCAGCTCATGACGCCTATTAAATATCCTCCTGGCTGGGTGTTATTTTCTTCTTCTCCTTTTGTGTTCTGATCTGTGCATAGATCTGCTACTGAAATCTAGAACACCAGCGCGAAAACAGATTTGAAGACAATGAATGCAAATCTGTGCTCAAAGACCATCTGCCGTGGAGGAGACAATCAGCTGTTCGGCGGCAGTTCGAACGACTGCGCCCGAATCTCCCGGCCTCATTACTGAGAGGGCATTTGCGAAAGCCTGGATTACATTCCGGAGAATTTCCCCGGTTTCAGACTCAGATTTGAGCGTCTATTGATTCCCAACCAGATCCCTTAGGTGTAGGTGAGCGCTCGCAAATGAACTGCAAGAGTTTACCGCTAGAGGACACAGCGCCATGCTAGTCGCTTGCACGAAAGGAAAGGAAGCTTCCACTTTTTGAAAATGTGACTTTCTTTAGAAAAGGACGAGTGTGCGCCTCCACCCTATCCCAAGGGCAAACCTCGACCCCAGGCTGCCTGAGCCGGATCGCTTTCTAGAAGAGTTAGTCTCCTGCGAAGATTGGCTTGAAAGTCAGAAGATGGGGTACGCTGCTTTGGCAGTCTCTGCACAGACTCGTGGTCAAAAGACGGGGGTAACTGATGAAGGGAAGGGGAGAGACTGTGAAAACCCCGCCTCTGGGTTGTATTGACTGCGGCACCCCGACCCCAAGGGCTGTGTCTTGGTCCTCCGGTTTGAACCATTAGAAATGGAAAAAGCCATGCAGGCAATTGGGCATAAGAAAATGGAAAGAGAGGAGTGTAAAACAGGAGTTGTCCACAGAAAAAACAGGGAGGGTGAGAGAGAGCAAGGAGGAATTCGAATCGGCAAGTCTGTTATGTGCAGGTTTTGTGGTTAATTTTCATCCATGCAAAAACTACCCAGCGCGCTCATTGTAAATTTCTTCGACCCTCAACTTCCCCCACTCCCTTCCTCGTCTGGGGTCTACGCCCAGCAGAGTTAAGGCCTTGGGTTTCTTGGCGCAGAACGTGGAAGAGCCGGTGCGCCCTTCCAGACGTGCCAATGAGCCTGGTAATTCTGTTTTCCAAGAGACCTTTGATCCGCTGCACTTCACGCTGCCCAGGAAAAGTGCCGAGCGCACACGGAGGGGCTGCGGGTCCTCGGTGGGTCTGGGCAGGCCGGGACAGTCGGCCCCTCAGGCTCACGTTGGCTGAGGTTAAAGGGCAGAGCCAGGGTCGCGGACTCCGGCTTTTCTCTCCGGTAACAGCTGCCACCCAAATTATGCCCCTCAGGAAGTGGATGAATTGCTCCTTTCTCCCAGCTCGCTGCTGCCCGCCCCATATCAGACTGGCGCCCACCGCAGGAGCCCCACACCACACACACACACACACACACTCCCACCCGCAGAGACCAGCTCCGGG
>NW_006159863.1:3066585-3067250 GCF_000334495.1 Tupaia belangeri chinensis | reverse complement strand
AGGAAGTGTATGAATTGCTCCTTTCTCCCAGCTCGCTGCTGCCCGCCCCATATCAGACTGGCGCGCACCGCAGGAGCCCCCCACCACACACACACACACACACACACTCCAACCCCCAGAGACAAGTTCAGGGGCCACGGTGCCCCGCGAGAGGCAGTTCAATGGTGCCTGACGGCGTAACTTTGACAGCCTGGGGCCGCTCCACTCCGCGCCGCTGCGCGTAGGACACCTTCCCGCCTCCGCGCAGGGCACTGCGGGCGAACAGCCGACGCGCTGCGTGGGGCCTCTTGGGTGGCTAGCCCTGGGCGCCGAAGTTCCCTCTCTCAGAACAAAGTTCCCCCGCATGCGCCGGAAGCTGGGTCAGCCTTTGGGCCCAGTGGTGATGGAGGTGGGGACAGGGAGGCGCCGCGAGCCGGGAGCTTTTGTAACAGCAGAGTCGGGCTTAACCGTGTTTGCAAAGGCTTTGGGGCGCAGTAGGCGAAGAGTCGGCCCCGCGCACGGTAGGAGCCTTGCTCCTGCTGGAGTGAGAGTCCGCGGCTGCGCCAGCGGGGCATCGCTTCCATCCCAGTCTCCTCTGGGTACCCTGCCAGACCTCCCTTTCGAACTTGCAACACGAAACACGCCCCGAGCCGCGCGGGGATCGGGCAGGCGCAGACGAGGGCGGA
>NW_006159863.1:3058067-3066211 GCF_000334495.1 Tupaia belangeri chinensis | reverse complement strand
AAACCGAAACCCCCCCCGGAGCCGCGCGGGGATCGGGCAGGCGCAGCTGCGGCCGCAGGAAAGCTCGGCCCGGCGGGGGTGCCGAGCCCGCGCTCGCCACTCGGGCTCCTGCCCGCAAGCTTCGTTTCGCCTCTAGCTGAGGTCCAGAAAAATCCTAAATGAGTACTACTAAAATTCTTCACGACAGTCTATTTACACAAAACCAGGATGGCTGTGGTGCTATTCCGTCTTTTACTCTGTCCTCTCCTTTGTTCCCATTTCCCAAATAACCCCCTCCCATTTTTTTGGTGTTTCATTTTTCCTGTTCATATTACGCATCTACACCGCAGCGTTGTTGGTTCAATTTCTTTCTAGTTGGATTTAAGGCCCTTTGCCCAATCTCGTCCAGTCCAGAAATCCTGGGCGCCAAGTCCTTCTCCTCCCCATCCAGAGGTTCCGAAATTTTCCTGAGAAATTGTTCTCTCCGTGTTGCATCCGGCGGAACCGTGGGGGTGAATTCAGAGGTGTCAGAACACACCCCCCACATCCCTTAACGACCTTCACCACCACCTCCAGACGCACCCGAAGGCGCCTGGGTCAATGCAACCATAGCCTGAGCCACGACTGGTATCCGGGGAATTCGATCTACAAGGACCGTCTGGGGTTTGTAAATGAAGTACGTGGCGGTCCCACGATCTCTTTTCGGATGTGAGTTTTCCAATTTGGAGTGTTCTTTTCTCACGCTGGAATCCTTGCTGTTTATTTGGCTGACTGAAAATAAACGACTTTGCTCGCTGTCTCAGAATCCTGCCTTAGTGAAATGATTTTTTTAAAAATACTCCACTTTATTAACTCTCCCTCCAAATTGCAACTTTGGCGTTATTCTTCCGGAAACTATACTTGCATGTTCCATAAATACAAATTCCCTAGGTAGGAAGGAGGTGGGGGGGGGACTACTTAATTCATAAATGCACGACACATGTCTCAGGAGGACGCCACTACCGGTACCAAACTGTTCCCCTTTAGGACATTTTGGAAGAAGTGAATTCGCTTCTTGTTTTTACCTAATGAGGGAGATTCGAGCAGGAACCGCTGCAGAAACTAGCATGGGAGGATGTTCCATAGACACACGATGACACCCAGCCCGCAAAGTCACTGCGGTGGGTTTGCCCAAAGTGGGCTGAAAGAGCCAGCCAGCTCCACCCTGACGCTTAGCAACTCCAGAAATTATCTTCCTCCTCGTCCTCCTATTCTTCTTTGCCTACTCCCCTACCCCTCAGTATCCTCTTTCAGAAATACTCTTCTTTCTCATTCCCTTGTTTCGGGTGTAGAGCGAGTCAAGGACTCCAGCCCAGGCGGAGAGACAGCAAGGTCAAGAGAACAAATTGTCGCCAGAGCGGCCCGCGGGCAGCTCAGGAAAAGCGGCCTGGGAGGTGTGTGTGTTGGAGGGCAAGTGGTCTGGAGAGAAAAGTGCCTGGTGCGGCTTCCACGAAAACCTGGGGACCCGATTTCCTGGGTGGTTGGGGTGGTGGCACGTCAGGCCCTCCTTGGGGCCCGCCCGGCTGCAGACCCTTCCAGCAGTCAGTGCCCAAGTCGGGGGCATTTCCAGCCCCACAGTATCTAAGGCAAAGCGAGCTGAGGGCGAACTGTCCCACAGAAGAGGCTCCATGGAACAGGTCTCCACGCAAAGTGAGACAGGGGAAGGCAGGAACGAACTGAACCGAGGCAGGACCTTTACCGAGCACTTCCTGGGTACCAGGCACTGCCAACACTTCCTGACCTTTCAACTCGGCAGCTGCGCTTCAGCTGGTGTTTAGTTGCCCCCATTTCACAGATGGACAAAATGAGGGTGGAAGATGACAAGTGACACCTCGGTAAATAAAAAAGGGGACAAACACCCTAATGGTCTTCCAATTCGTGTGCGCCACGAGGGCGGGCAGCAGAAGGCCTTCGAAAGAAAGTTAAAGTGACTTCTCTCTCTCTCTCTCTTTTTAATTTCTGTTTCCCAGCTCAGTGGATGGGAAGGATACCGAAGAGCTACTCCGAAATGCCCCCCTTTTTCCTGGTGGTTCCCGCCCCCAGCCAGCCGGCAGGGGAAAGCCCGCGGGACCTCCCAGATCCCTCCCGGCTTGCTGCGGAGGTGTGAGCGATGTGTTGATTATTCATATTTCTGCCGAGCGCACACTCTGCCGCGGTCGGCGCCTCCACATTTCACACGTACACTCCCGTACACACATGCACACGCGCTCACCCGGGCCCAGCGCACACAGAGCCCTGTGAGCCCGAGGGAAGGGGGGCGCCCTCCTCGGATGGGGGAGGAGTGACAAAAGGCTTCCACTCACCGCCACTACCCCAGTAAGCACACAGACAGGCCTCCTCTTCCTCCAAGCCCCATTCGCGCTGGGCTTTCTGGTCCAACTTCCTCTCCTTAATACACTTGCTTCCCAACTCCCCCCCTCGGGGTATGGGGAGGAATGAGGGTGAAGGTGAGAGGCAGTTACAAATACGGAACCAGCTAGAATTGGACTCCATTAAGCGCTCTCCTCCGATGGGCAGGTAACACCATCACCTCCACCCGCACCACGCGTCTCAGGTGGCAAGAGAGAAAATCAGGAAACGGCCCTTGAGTAAAATGCATGGTTTCGAGAGGTCTTTAATGGTGTAGACTGGCCCTCTTACTGTAAGATCTCTTCAAACACTGCCCAAGGCCTAGAAATTAGTTTCTGGTTCTTGGAACCCACCTCCACCTCCGCACCTCCTGGCATTTCTGGGCGGGTGAATCCAGCACGGGACGTAGGGCCCGCGGAAGCCTCGCCTGGCTGGGCAGCTCTGTCCCACGCTCTAAGGGGCAACACAAGTTCCACTCACGTTACTCTCCTGAAGAACAGACGGGAAGGTAGGGGATCACACGACCTGGAGATCAACGCGTCTGGGAGTCCTAGGGGCGAAAAGCGCTGAGAGCAACGCTTATTGCAATGCGGACGGCGCCACCATAGGGGGCACTGGACTGAACGCCACGGAACCCCCACTACTGGGACACTTTCTGCAGGTCTGAACTAGGGCAAGTTTGGTCGCTTCAGTTGTCCCCACACCGCAGAGCAACGTAATGAATGGAAACTCTCCGGGCTCTGTGGTCTGCAGGTCCAGGGTAGAGCCTGGCAATTAACTGGTGAAGTCCAGGGCATTTGCTCTTACTCCTGAGCCTCCGTTTCCTAACCGGTAAAATGGGGGCGTTATTCCTCTAAACCCCCGTTTTTTTCACTGGTAAAATAGAGATACATATCCCCCAGAACTTCATTGGCCTTACTGGTAAGAAGATAGCTTTGACGAAAGTATCTGGCACGTAGTAGGTATTCAATCAATGGCTGTTTCCCTTTAGCATACCTGTGTACACTGAGCATGGTAACATTTGCTTAGTGTAATCGCTGGGTCCTATGGGGATGGTTTTCTTCCCCTAGCTGTGAGCGCTTTGCTTGTCTTTACAGCTCCCTGGCCTGGCACAGGAACTGGCTCGCGCATGGGCACTCAGGTTTGTTTGTTTTGCATGGAACTGCATCGAGCAAAGTGCTTTGGAACTGCTCAGTGCCCGCCCCGCAGGTGTCAGGGGTCACTCTAGGAAACCGAGTCGGGGTTGGAGGGAATCCCAGGAAGGGAACGCGACTTCCTAGAAGTCTGCGTTGGGGGCTCGGTGCGGCGGTTGGCTGGTGCACCCAGAACGGGAGCGCGGTTCGCTGCTCCACCGCTGCAGACCAGCGGGCGTGCTGGGAAGGTGGAATTCACCAGAGAATTGAAAGAAATCACGAGGAATTCTGAAAAGGTTCTTCTGTTGGTGTGACAAACACCAGCCTATTACTGGTTCACAGAGAGTGAGGAGGCTCTCCCCGCCCTGTGTCCTCCACTCTCTCTGGGAGCTCCTGGTTTCCGTTCCCCGGAGAGCTGAACTGCTACAGCAGCTCTTTCCAGAGCCCGCGTTAGGCGTAGCTGGGAGGAAGGGAAGCTAAGAAGCGGAAGGACCCGGATAATGCAAGCCTAGAGGTGACAGAAAGAGGGGCTGGGAGAGAGCGTTGCGGGAGAGAGGTTCCAAAATTTTCTAATCCACACGAGTGTCCTAGAATCCCTTTTATTTAAACATTTTATGCAAAAGCAAACATAACCATTGCAGAAAAAATACATAAAAACAAAAACAGCAACTGCCAAAGAAAATTTTAACAATTTCTAATTGCATCCACACCAATAACTTTTGGAATATTTGGGTGAGTTTTTCCCAAGTTTTCTTTCATATATATTTCTATATGCTGTAAATGTGAACGTAGACTACATACTGATTTGTAACCTTTTGGCTCAATTTAGTATATTTCCCCATGCCTTTAAATATTTTCCAATCGTAGCATTTAACATCGGGATAATATTTCATTATCCATCCCATACATTGGTCACCTAATCTGCTTTTGTTGGACATCTAAATTTCTTCGAATTCTTTATCAATGTAAACAACACTGGGATGAACATCTTTGTGGCTGTAGCTTTTCGCAGGATTCTTTTCTTTTTTTAAAAAGAATTGTTTTATTTAACTTTATTAATTATTATTATCATTATTATTTTCCAGTTTGATCAGAGAGAAACAGAGAGAGAGAGAGGAAGTGAGAAAGCAAGCCACCAGGTCCGAGACTTGAACCGTGGTTGGCCATGTGGGAGTCCAGCACCTTTAACCACCATGCCACTTGCTGGCCCCAGGATTCTTTTCTTAAGATAAAGTCCTAGAAGTAAAACTGCAAAATGAAAGGCTATGCATTTTTCCAGTATTGATTCAGATGGACATACTGGCCTCTTAAAGACTGAATTTACATTCCCACCAGCAATATTGACATTGCCATTCTATCCTCATCCCAGCATCTGCCTCAATCCTTGAAGTTATTATTTTATTTGTAGAATGTTCTAGTTCGAAACTTGGAAATGTCACTTAGTATTTATATTTGTATTTTGTTTCTATTTCGTTCATTTCCACTGAAAACAAAGTGATTTCACACTTTTTAAAAATTTTTTTGGCCAGGGTACATCTTTGGGAAGTGGCAAGTTCTTATTTTACTAAGAATATGGAATTTGGGGCCAGCTGATGGTGCAGCAGCTTTGTAGCTGGACTCCCACATGGCTGACTGCAGTTCAAGTCCCAGACTTAGTGTCTTAAAACTCATGCCAGGTGAATGTGCCTGCATAGCCAAGACCCCAGAAGGGATTGTGGAGTGGCTATCACCCCTGTGGGGTGACTTCTCACTTTTCCTCTCACTGTGTCTCTCTTGTGCTCTCTGGTGAGAATATGAGCCCTATGGCAAATGTTTGCTATAGGGTGCGTCGTGCTCGCCAGACAGAGAGACAGAAAGCGAGAAATCACCTCCCCAGGTCAAGCTGCAATCCTTTCTCCTCCATTCTCTTCTTGGGATCTTGGGCACGCACACACACACGCCCGGTGTGAATTTTAAGCCACCAGGTCTGGAACTCGAACCGTGGTCAACTACGTGGGAGTCCAGAGACATAGCCATTACGCTAACTGCTGGTCCTTCTCTCTCTCTTTCTCTCACATGTGCTCTCGCTCTCACTTTCTCCCTCCCTCCCTGGCAAGCACATGTGCCCTAAGTCAAAAAGCTCAAAAAAAATTTTTTTAAATGTTAATTTGTTGGGTATGTTGCAAAATTTTTCCCAATCTTTGTTTGCTTTTAACCTTACTTATGGTAAAATTTTGGTGGCAGAAATATAGATGTGTTTCATTTAGAATGTTTTCATCTGTGAGTAACAAAATAAGTACCTAACAGTGGTTTAGGCAATGAAGACGTGTAATTAACTCACATAATAAGAAATCTGGAGGCAGATGCCCCAGGTTTAGTGTAGCACTCACAGATGCCACAAACCTCACTGGTCTTATACTCTTCACACCATCGTCTTTTGCATGTTGAGCGTCAGTCTCATGTCTACTGTCGCATGCTGGTTAAGACAGCTGATACAGCACCAATCTTAGGGCACATGCAAGGAGGGAAGCCAGAGGAACAGAGGCACGAGCAGCTGTGTCCCTTTGTATAGCAATGTAAGAGCTTTCCCTGAAACAGCCTTTATGTCTCCTTTGCCATAGCTGAGTCACGTGGCCATTCATAGTGAGATGAGTAGCTGGAAAAGCAAGTATCCACTTTTCCTAACATTTTTAAAAATATTTAAAAATATCTATTTTATTTTATTTATTCATTTATTTTCATTTGACCACACACACACACACACACACACAGAAGGAAAGTGAGAAAGCAAGCCACCAGGTTCAGGACTTGAACCATGGTCAGCCATGTGGGAGTGTCCAGTGCCTTAACCACCACACCACCTGCTGGTCCCTCACTTTTCCTAATTTTTAAAGTTTATTTATTTTTATTCCTGAAAGAGCACCTCCATGTGTGCACACACAGAGAAAGAGAAACACCTTCAATAGGATTTTGTCACACCCTGATTCCCTTGTTCTAGCCCTCTGATCTGGATCTGAACCTGCAGTTGGCCGTGTGGCTTCCAGCACTACTGTTGGGTACACACTGACTGTGTCCTTAACCCTAGGCCAAGGATCCACATTTCTTTTCTTTTTTATTTTTTAAACTATTTATTTTATTTCATTAATATTATTTTTTGCAATTCACCAGAGAGAGAGAGAAAATGAGAAAGCAAGTCACCTACTCCAGGACTTAAACCATGGTTGGCCATGTGGGAGTCCGACACCTTAACCACCACGCCACCTGCTGGCCCCCAAGGATCCACTTTTCAATCCTTCATTGTGAGAGGCCTTAGAGATGGGACTTGAGAAAGGCAGTAGGATCAGGCAAAAAGTCAAGACCACCACCCCACAAAAAAGTCTTTAAATTGTATGTAGTTAAATCTATCCATATTCCACTTTATAATATCCTCCTTTCATGCTCATTTTCAGGTAATCCTTTCACATTTCAAGAAAATTTATGTACTGACATATACTTACTTATAATTTTTCTTTTTTCATTAAATTTCTTCCCTGAATAAGTAACTTTTTTCCTTATGGTCTTGGTTCCACTTCAGTCATAAGTGCTACATTTTAGAAGGTTAATTTAAATAGATGATTAGTTGTAGATACATTAAAATATTGTATTAATTCATTATTTTTCAAAATATGAATATTTGCTGTTCATATATCATCTATATATCATGGAATTTATTTTGGTTTATGTTAAGAGGTAGAACTCAATCTCTGTAACCACACTGTGAGATATTTAAATAGCATTTATTTATTTATTTATTTATTTATGTTAAAATAATTATTTTATTTAACTTTATTTACTCATCTATTTTAATTCAACCAGAGAGAGACAGAGTGTGAGAGAGACAGAGAGAGAGAGAAGGGGAAAGTGAGAAAGCAAGCCACCAGGTCCAAACTTGAACTATGGTTGACCATGTGGGAGTCCAGCAACATAACCATTATGCCATCTGCTGATCCTCCATACCAATAGCATTTATTGAATAATCCACAATTTTCCCCAAATATTATTTGTTTATTTATTTCTTAACTGTATGTGTGTAAGGGAACTTCAAAACGTTTATGAATAAATAGAATTAAAGTAAAAGTTTATTTTGGTACAAAAAATATGAAATTCATATGTAGGTATTTTATAACACGCATTTCCACGAACTTTTTGAAGACCCTGACATATACATTTCTTAAATAAATGTTAAGATTTTAAAATTTGAATTTGAAATTTATGAGGTATTCACAAACTAGAAAAACTACATTCTACTTAGGTTAGACATTTTCTTTTATTTCCTGCAGTAAAATTTGGGGCTGGATGATGACACAGTGGATGCTTGACACCATCATTTATACAGTGGTAAAATAAGACACTCTGTGAAGCTGACCCATATGAGAAGGTTCAGGGTTCACATCAGGAGATCTTCATGAGTACTCTGGGCATGAGTGTGCCTGTTATCTGGGGCTGCCCATGGGTGAGGGTAGATCACAGATTAAAACCCTGATAAGCATGCTGTCCCTCTGTCTCTCTCTGTCTTGCTCATGGAAGAAAGAAAGAAAGAAAGAAAGAAAGAAAGAAAGAAAGAAAGAAGGAAGGAAGGAAGGAAGGAAGGAAGGAAGGAAGGAAGGAAGGAAGGAAGGAAGGTAA
>NW_006159863.1:3026068-3058016 GCF_000334495.1 Tupaia belangeri chinensis | reverse complement strand
GGAAGAGAGAGAGAGAAAGAAAAAAAGAAGAAAGAGAGAGAAAGAAAGAAAGAAAGAAACTTTAATTTTAAAAACAATGCAGTATTCCTCATGTAGGCCCAGCAAAAAAGATTGTTTGGGTACCAGCAGGTGGTGTGGTGGTTGGGGCGCTGGACACTCCCACATGGCTGACCATGGTTCAAGTCCCAGACCTGGTGACTGGCTGTCTCGCTTTCCCTTTCTCTCTCTCTCTCTCTCTCTCTCTCTCTCTGTCTCTCTCTGGTCAACTTAAAAATAAATAAATGAATAAATAAATAAAATTAAATAAATTTTAAAAATTGTTTAAATTCTTTCTAGATAGTTTCTGAATATATTTTAAACTATAGTTCTTAACTAATTATTGCTGAAATACAGAGTTATTTATTATGCATTCAGTCATCCTACTTATTTGCAATTTTTTTATTGATTCAGTTAAACTTATAAATAGATGATTATTTACCTTCTTAAAGGTAATTTAATCTTTCTTTCCAATAAATGTACCTCTTTTTTTAACTTGCTTTATTGCATTGGCTAGGATTTCTAATACAAAAGCAAACAACAGAACTGTTATTTGAGATAAACTTTATTTTGTACATGAATATTATGGGGTTTTTTTAGCATGTCATTATTAATTTGGTGTAAAATATATATTTTATAAGAATTATTTATTTAATTTTATTTATTCACTCATTTATTTTCATTTGACTTGAGAAAGATACACACACAGAGAGAAGGAAAGAGAGAAAGCAAGCCACCAGGTCTAGGACTCAAACCATAGTCGGCCATGTGGGAGTGTCCAGTGCCTTAACCACTACACTACCTGCTGGCCCCATTGTAAAATTTATTAAATAAGGATTTCTCTTAGGTTATTATGAATTTTGATCACAAATAATGTTGAACTGTATCAAATATGTTTTTAGCACTCATTTGGATGAGTGCTTTTTTCCTCTTCTATTATTGTGATTAATGATATTACCATACTTTGTAATGTTGACCTGTTCTTGCATTTCTATAATAAACCCAACATAGTCAATCATTAAATAATTTATTTATCCATTACAAATTTATCAAATACTTACCTTGCAGGGATGCTATGATAAATATTGCCAAATCCATGTCTTTCTGGAATTCTGGAGTAGATGGTGGTTGATCTATAATTCTCTCTTGTTAATTCTGTCTTTTTTGGTGTGGATTTTATTTTATTTTATTATTTTATTTTATTTTATTGCTTGACACCATCCTAACCTGGACATTAACTTCTTTGGTGTTGTGTAAGTCATTACTGAAGGCCTTGCTTGAGTTTATCTCTCTAACTCTTACTCAAAATTTTCAAACTCCAAATTCCCTTTATAATCCCTTTCTGCTTCTGATGTTTGGAATGGTTTATATTTATTGCACCAAACTCTAACTAGCACCTCACGTTTGAGTATCGGAGTCACACAAAATCTGTAAAAATAATTTCTGTCCTTTCTTAACCACTAGGTCATAGAGCCAGCCCCCCCCCCCTATAGAATGTTTAAGTGCTAGTGCCCAGTATTTACTCTTTTTTAAATTTATTTTAATTTTGTTTATTCATTCATTTATTTTAGTTTGACTAGAGAGAGATACAGAAAGAGAGGGGGCGGGGGAAGTGAGACAGCAAGCCACCAGATCTGGGACTCGAACTATGGTCAGCCATGTGGGAGTGTCCAGGGCCTTAACCACCACATCACCTGCTGGCCCCACCAGTATTTACTCTTCTTGATACAACAATTGTTTGAAAGTGTATTTTTCCAGTTATTCTGCACTAATTCATCAGACTGAACTCTTTCTTTTAAATTGCTAGTTCTCTTTCTATGTCTAAGGATTTTGCATGCCCATCATTTGCTCTTCCTAAAGAGGGAAGTCAATTTAAGCATTTAAGCAAACTACTTGCCATCGCTATGCTTTGTTTTCTTTTCTATAAAATATGATAATAATTCAAATTTGCAATTTTTATTATGTTTTCAGGTATTAGGAGTTGAGATGGAGTCTCGTATGGATTTTTATTTCGATCCTTCAGCCTTCAATGAATAAAGAAGAGACTTTTGCATTTCTAGATATAAGCTCCAATGATCTATGGAGAATAGGAAAGCAACCAGAGGTCGAGACAGGTGTACTAACTAGCTTCATCTTTTTAAAAAAATTTGTTTTCTTTTATTCATGACAGAGTTCATGAGTGCACATAAGAGAGAGAAAGAGAACCCCCTGATGAGAGCTTGGTTACCCCACAAGTATTTTTCCTGCAGTCTCCATTCTGTCAGCACCCTATGAGCACATGAGGACCTGGCCTCTGGGGCCTCTATTCCAAACCCTACTCAGCAATATGGGATCTGGCTTCTTCTACACAGAGCTTAACCACGGCACAATGGGGCTGGCCTGGAGGAACTTCATCTTTATGTCCAAGAGTTTTATTTTCCTGTTTTTCATAGTAACCCAGTATCAACTAGGGCCATGACCTTTTATTTTATGGGTTCTCTGCTCTCATTAGGGCTAACCTGTGTAGTGCTCAGTCTGGGTTTAGGATATCGCTTACATATGAATATCATGAGTGTTGAAGCAATTCTCTCTCCCCAAGACTCTCACTGTGCCCAAAGCACAGCTCTGAGCACTCCTGTGTCTGGTCCTACCTGCTGTGGGTTAGGGCATGCTGGCAGGGTGACTTCCACTGGTCCCGGGTAGCTTTTCACCTATAGAAAAGACATGAAATGAATGCAAAGGAAACACCTGTCTAGGCAGACCTTTCCCTCAATCCACTCACACCTATAATAGGTCCTAGAGAAATTCCATTGAAGTTTATTGTATGAGAATGGCACCTTTCTCTAGTTTCCAGCAATAATGGCTTTTTTTTATTATAATATTCTTTTGGCAATTCCAATAAGAATTTTGAGCATGGGCTCAGAGGATTGGAATCTTTTATTCAATTCTGTATTCCAAGCACCTAATAAAATGTCTTAAGTATAAAGGCTGTATATGTGATGAAGAAGAAATGAATTAGTACAACGATCACATCATTTGCAGGCCAGATCAAGTCCCTTTTTTTTTTTGAGAGGTTTTTTTTGCTATAGGGCGCGTGCACTCACCAGACAGACAAAGAGAGACAGAGACAGAAAGTGAGAAATCACCCCCCAGGGGGGATGGCCATGCCGCAATCCCTTCTACTCCATTCTCCTCTCGGGATCTTGGGCACGCACGCACACGCGCCTGACATGAGTTTAAGCCACCGGGTCCAGGACTCGAACCGTGGTAGACTATGTGGGAGTCCAGCAACATAGCCATTATGCTATCTGCTGGTCCCAATCAGATCCCTTTTTGAGAATAAAAGAGGATACAGACTAGATGAATGCCCAGATTAACAGGAGTAAAATAGGATTGTCTCACGGGTCCCAAGAGCCAGATTGCGGGTCTCCCCTTGAGACGATGTGGTGGCATGGGAGCAGAGGATACCAGCTCCGTATTGGCAAGAGTAACGGCTAGACTAGCATTTAGGAAGTTTCTTCCACTCTCTGACCAATTATTGCAAAGAGTGCAGCCAAAACTAACCAAAGAACACACGATGCTTCCAGAAGAATCTCAGGGAAAACATTGGAGCAATAGTGGTAGCTGTTGGATGAAGCTCTAAAAAGAGTGGAGAGACAACCAGTCAGCAAGAAAGCTGGAGATAAAGTTTTCCCAGAATATGGAGGCACCAAAGTAGTTCTAACTGATAAGGATTATTTATTTAGAGATGGTGACATTCTTACCAAGACGTCTGTGGCCAGCAGTGTTACTACCTAGGAGAACCATGTCCTCTGAGAGCCCTAATATGTGGAGTTTGTATGCCTTCTCTGTTCCTCTAGTCTCTCCCAGGAGCTCATTTGACTGGGTGATGTGGGCGGCAGAGGTACTGTGAAGCAGAGAGCTGATATGAGATCGCTGTCTGTAAGAATGAAATGCACCCTGCACGGCCTCCGCTATCAGCCTCTCAATCTCTTCCAGTTTTCCCAGGTAAGATGCATAACCGTGTTCAAGTAACAGACAGAACCACTTCTCACGTTTCTATTCGTTAAGTAACTAAGAAGATTGGGCGATATTACAAAGCATAGAAAATTGAGAACAGGGCCTGAGTAGTGGTGCAGCAGTAACATAGCCGTTCTACATGGCAGTGCCACATGGGAAGGTTCCTGGTTCAAGTCTGGAGACCTTCCTGAGTACACCAGGCAGATGCTTGATTTCTTGCTTTCTGTCTCTCTGTCTCTCTGGTAAGTGCATGCACCCTAAAGCAAAAACCTCTAAAAAAAAAAAAAAAAACTTTTGAAAGCCTTATACATCATATTTATGCCTATAATAAAAATTGCTAACACCATGATTTTAAAAGGGCAGTAAAAGAGTTTTTAGTTACATTGTTCACTATATAATTTCAGTTCTGTCCCTACAATTGCTCTCTGTAAATAAAATGTTTTCACTGGGAGTTCATGAAGTCTACAAATCTATTTCGAGCCTTTTCCAACAGTAATGAAGAAAAGCCAGCATTTCCTCAGACTGCCTCAGTTGATGTGACTGAATAATAAACAACAGCCAAAAGAAACATTGTTTCGTTCCAGACTGGATTAGGAAGAAGATTCCCCTCAACACAACCGTGAATGTAAACCCTGGCCTACAATCTTACATCCTGGAGGAAACAGAGAAGTGGTATGGAAATGTTTTAACCTCAGTTGAAAACACTACACAGCGCTGGCCCCATATTTCTTCTCCACAATGTTTCTTATAGCAACAATAATGACTCTAGCAGACTCCTAAAATTCACCGGCCAGTCACATTGGATTCAGAACCTTCAGCAAAGTAGTTCACACAGGTGGTTTGGGTAACCCATGCCTGGTTATGAGTATGAGTGTGGAGGTGGGATGGTAATCATTTAAGACCACCATCTCTTGGTGTTCACTCAACCAATATGAAAGAACCAGAAAGTTTATGGGAGTCATTTAAATAAAATTTTCATGATTACAGTTGGAAATGATAATCAAGACGGCAGTCAGCCTGGTAATAAAATCTTGCTCATGAAGCCATGGTCCTGGATTGAACCCTTACTAAATTTCCTCTCCTCTACTATGGTTGCTAATGCTCCAGCCCTCCTGGTCATCTAACAATGCCCAAGGATCTGTGTAAGAGGCTACATGAAGAATGAAACAAACCCATCAAGGGCTATCAGGCGGCATGGAGATTGGGGCAGCTGGATATCACATGGTCAAATGCACGATTCAAGTCCTGGACCTAGCAGCTTAAAAATCACACCAGGTGGGTGTACAAGTGTGCCCCAAATCCTGAGAGGAGAATAGAGGAGAAGGGATTGTGGCATAGCTATCCCCTTGAGGGGTGATTTCTCAAATTTTCTTTCTCTCTCTCTCACAAGCACAAGCACCCTGTAGCCAACAAACAAACACAAAGCAAACTCATTGAGGTATACAGGTCCTACTAGCTATTGCACCTTCTCACACCAAAGGGAGCAGACACCAGCATTTTTAATATTTTATATCTACTATAGGTTATGACCATATAAGGAATTTAAGTCTTTCTACCTGACCCCAAGAGGTGCAGGAAGTAGAAGAGTGAGGGTGAACGTTGCAGTGAGTAGTTAAGGTGTGCTGTCCAATATGGCAGCCATCAGCCCACATGGCTTTGAGCACTTAAAGTATGGCTGGCATGACCAAGAAACTGAATTTTCAATTGTATATCATTTAAAAGTTTATTTATTTCTTTTAAATAATTATTTAATTCCATTTTTTCTAAGTTTCACCAGAAAGAGACAGAGAGATAGAGAAAGGAGAAGTGAGAAAGCAAGCCTCCAGGTTCAGGATTTGAACTGTGGTCAGTCGTGTGGGAGTTCAGTGTCTTAATCACCATGCCACCTGCTGGACCTTATTTATTTATTTGAGAGTTTTTTTGTTTTGTTTTGTTTTTTGCTTTTTGTTTTTTTGTTTTGTTTTGTTTTTTTTTGCTATAGGGCAAGTGTGCTCACTGGAGAGACAGAGACAGAAAGTGAGAAATCACCCCCCAGGGGTAATGGCCACACCTCAATGCCTTCTCCTCCCCCTCTCTTCTCAGGATCTTGGACACACATGCATGCACACACCTGGCATGAGTTTTAAGCTACTGGATCTGGAACTTGAACCATGGTCTGCTATGTGGGAGTCCAGTGACATAACATTACACCATGTGCCAGTCCCTATTTATTTATCTTTTTATGTGAGAGAGAGAGAGACATCTGACAGAGTCTCACCGCACTGCAATCCTCCCTCCAGCCTTCAAGCCAGCCAGGATGACAGCTGCAGTGCTACACCGCATGTTCAGGTCCCTCTGGGATCCAAGCCCTGGTCTTCCTATGCGGCTTCGGCATTGCATATCAGTGCCCAGTACTACTTTCGCCGTTGTGTCTGGGCCTTGTTTCATTTTAACTAATTTAATAGCCACATGTGCTGGGACAGCGCTGAGGTAGAAGAGAAATAACAGAGCCAGCACAATAGTTCCTGTTCTCAGAGATCTTTAATGGAGAGTTTCTCATTTGAGTCCCATCGCATCACACATTGGGCAGGATGAGCAGGTAATATTATCCGCATTATAAGCACGCATAAAAAAGATAAACGGACTCATTTAGAGTCATTAGGTAGTTTATGAGAGAAACATGCTTCCAGCTCACAGTTTCTGACAACCGACTCAGAGCTTTATCCATAAGATCAGTATAATAATGATGGCAATAATACACTAACAGCATAATTAATATTACGGACTCCTTGCTGTGTGCAAGGAAGCCCCTCGTATCTGGCTTGGTGCTTCCCAACCATTTGCGTATTGTGGCACTCGGAGAAAATGATACTACAGCTAGGGCTCAGAGAGTAAACTGGGGTAAACGATCTTTCTCCAGCGTGCCATCTTTAACGATCTGTTACATTCAATTTACATTTTATAATTAAGATAAAAATAAAATGCAGAGCAATAGGGTAGGGCAGATAGTAAATGTTGATTTTGGATAAAACTTACAAATATTTCATGAGACACTTGAGCTCGCTTCCTTGACCATATCTTTTTAATTTATTATTAATTAATTAATTTGACCTAGTCTCATTGCGGCAATCCTCCCGCCCAAGGTTCCCAGCTAGAACCACAGATGCACCACCCTCAATCAACTTTTTTCTGTTGCTGCTTTTTAGACAGGTTCTTGCTATGTGACACAGGCTAGTTTCAAGTTTGTGAGCCTCCAATCTCAGTTTCTGCAAATTGCTAGGATTATAGGCATGCGTAATTGCAGAGTTTTTAGGTTGGACCCAGAATTGAACCTAGGCCTACCATGTGGTCCCAGCCAGTGAAACACAGCATGCGTCACTGTGACCTGGGCAATATCTTTTTATTTTTTAGTTTTTAGTTTGCTGTAGGGTGTATGCACTCACTGGAGAGAGACGAGCGGGAGAGAATGAAAAAGTATCCCCCAAGGGAGATGACCAAGCTGCAATCCCATCTCCATTCTCTTGGATGCTAGGCATGCATGCACATATGCCCAGTGTGTTTTTAAAACCACTGGCGGGACCAGCAGTTAGCGTAACGGCTATGTCGCTGGACTCCCACGTAGTCGACCGTGGTTCGAGTCCTGGACCCGGTGGCTTAAACTCATGCCAAGCGTGTGTGCGTGCGTGCCCAAGATCCCAAGAGGAGAATGGAGGAGAAGGGATTGCGGCATGGCCATCCCCCCTGGGGGGTGATTTCTCGCTTTCTATCTCTCTGTCTTTTTCTGTCTGTCTAGCGAGCGCACGGCCCTATATCAAAAACCTCTTCAAAAAAATAAATAAATAAATAAAAGTAAATAAAATAAAATAAAACCACTGGGTCCAGGACTCAAAATGCATGGTTGGCCATATAGGATCCAACTGCCTTAACCATCATTCCACTGATTGACCCCTGGGCACTATCCTTTCTTTTCTTTGTTTCTGTCAAAGGTTTTTGCCATAGCGCATGTGTGCTTGCCAGTGAGAGACAGAGAAGGAAAGTGAGAAATCATCCTCTGGGGGTGATGGTCACACTACAATCCCTTCTTTTCCATTCTCCTGGGATTTGGGGCACATACCTACATACACCTGGCGTGAGTTTCAAACCACCAGGTCCCGGACTTGAACTATGTTTGGTCATGTGGGAATCTAGCACCTTAACCACTACGTCCCCTGCTGACCACTAGGCAATATCTTTGTTTGTTTAAGGACTATTTTATTTAACTTTATTTATCTTATCAGAGAGACAGAGTGAGAGAAAGAGAGAGAGGGAAAGTGAGAAAACAAGCCACCAGGTTCAGTATTCGAACCATGATTGGCCAGTGGGAGTCCAGTGTCCCCAACTACTGCAACACCTGCTGGCCCCTGGGCGATATTTTTTTAATGTCAAGTTTTCATGGTTGAAATGACTACACTATTTATGAAAAAAATCTTTTTTAAAAGATGAACTCTTAGTATACACCGTTAAAGAGAAATTTTGTTCATCCAAGTAACAAAACAAAATTTTAAAATAATTTTTACTGCCATTCAAAAATGCACAGGAGGGGACCAGCAGGTGCTGTGGTGGTTAAGGTGCTGGACACTCCTACATAGCTGACCACGGTTCAAGTCCTGGATCTGCTTCCCCGCTTTCCTCTCTCTTTCTCTCCATGTGTCTCTCTCTCTCCGGTCAAATTAAAATAAATGAATAAATAAATAAAATTAAATAAAAAGTAACGTTTTAAAAAATGCACAAGAGTTTAAATTATCCTATCTATTTTTCTAAGAGTGAAAGAGAAAGAAACAGACATAGGTATTTTTATGGGGTCTCAACCTGTTGCAATCTACCTGCCCCAGCCTCTCAGCTAGGTAGAACCATGAGCACACACCACGGTACCCAACTGCTGTTCAGGTTGAACCAGTGACAGACCCCGGGCCTCCCATGTAGCACTGTCCTCCTGTAGTGACACCCTATCCCTGCACCATGGTGGCTGGGCCTGAAATTATAATTTCAAGAAATTATATTTAAAGAATCTATAAGGTCTTTCACTGACAAATATAACATTGAAATGTGGGTAATAATGTTGGTATTGTGAACCCAATCAAGTTTTTTTTTTTCATAGCAAACATTTCAAAATCATGTTGAAACTAATTTATAGAATGAATGTCATTGTCAGAATGCCACCATGTAGCTAGCTTGGATGACACTAAAAATAGGATGTCTTGGGGCCAGTAGGTGGCATAGGGGTTGGGGCACTGGACTATCAAGTGGCCCACTGAGATTCCAGTCTTGGACCTAACGGCTTGAAACTCTTATCAGGTGTGTGTGTGTGTGTGTGTGTGTGTGTGTGTGTGTGTGTGTGCGTGCATACCCAGAATCCCAGTAGGAGAGTAAAGAAGGGATTGCGGCATGGTTGCCACCCTCCCAGGGGAGGGTGAGTGATTTCTCACTTTCTGTCTCTGTCTCTCCAGTAAGTGCACGTGCCCGATAACAAAAATCTCCCCCCCAAAAAGAAAAAGATGTCTTAATCTGTTTTCTGTTGCTATAACAGAATACCTCAAACTGGGTAATTTATAAAGAACAGAAGTGTACGTGGCTCTGGTTTTGGAGTCTGGAAGTTCATAAAGCAAGGCACCAGCACTTAGCAAGTGTCAGCCCAGGTCACTTGGGCAGAAGTATGAAGCAAAGACATAAGGGAAAGGAGAGGGGGCTGCTTTTATAACAGCCCACTCTCAAAATAACAGACCCATTTTCATGATAACCCATTAGTCCATTAATCTACGGATGCATTCATTCATGAATGCAGTCATGCATTCATTCATGAAGGTAGAGACAATTAAATGTCCAACTCCTGAACTTGGGGGACACATTCTAACTGCAGCAAAGGGCATATCAACTGCAGACAGAAGCAGCTGATTTTTAGGTGAGGGTAGATATTCAAATCCTCACCTGAAACTGGGCACACTCGCATCTCCTGTGGGGCTCTCTCCCCTCTAGCACCTAGTGTCAATGCCACGGCTCCATGAGTCCTTTGCTGTGAGGGGCAGAGGAACACTCAGTGGCTGGCTGCTGCCATTACTTCAGGGGTCCTGAAGGGGTGTGTCCTCAGCTTGTTGCAGCGCAACCAGGGCCAATGTCCCTCATGCTTGATGTCACCTATGCTCCATACATGCAGGTAGGGCTGGCTTCATGGGCAGGCAGTCAGTGCAATTACAGGACCCTGCACTTGGCCTAACGCTTTGCTGTTGCTGTTTTAAAATTCTGGATACTTTTTAAAAAGAAAAATTGCTATAGGGCACTTGCACTCACTGGACAGAGACAGAGAGAGAGGGAAGGTATAAAAGTACCCGCAGGGAGGGTACAGTTCTTCCTCCTCCACTCTCCTCTTGGGATTTTGGACATGCATGCACATGCATTTGGTGTGTTTTTCAAGCCTCCAGGTCCAGGACTGGAACCATGTAGTCTGCTACGTGGATCCAGCTGCTTTAACCACATGATATTGGCCGGCCCAAATTCCTAATAGCATTTTTTACAAAGTATTATTTTATTTAATTTCATTCATTATTACTATTGTCGTTGCTGTTTTTTATTTGACCGGAGAGCAACAGAGAGAGAGAGAAGGAAGGTGAAAAGGTAAGCCACCAGGTCCAGAACTCAGTCTGTGATCGGCCATGTGAGAGTCCAGCACCTTCACCACATTACCACCTGCTGGCGCCCCTAATAATTCAGGGGGGATGGTCACGCCGCAATCTCTTCTCCTCCATTCTCTTCTTGGGATCCTGGGCATGCACACACATGCACCCAGCGTGAGTTTTAAGCCACCCGGTCCGGGACGCGAACCGTGGTCGACTATGTGGGAGTCCAGCAACATAGCCATTATGCTAACTGCTGGTTCCCCAATAATTTTTTAACAAGAAGTTTTGCATTTTCTTTGGGACCCTTGAAATTACATGGCCAGTGCTTCTAATGCTGCTCATAACCTCAAGCTGGTGGCTTGACTGGGGCCTCGTAGGAAACCCTTACCTCCCCCCAATATTTCACAGCAAACTGCACATTGGTATTCAGGTTGGGAAGCTCGGTAATATCTTATTTAATCCTTACAATAGTCCTGTGAGGCCTTAACTTTTAGCATCCCCATTTTATACATGAGAACATTGAGATTTAGAACAGCTATGTGGCTTCCCCAAGACCAAACAGCTCTAGGGAGAGCTCGATTCAAACATAACCACTGGGCTCAGAAAGTTCTTTAAACAAAAAAAAGAATTATTTAATTTTCTTTAATCATTCATTTATTTTACCTCAACCAGGGAGAGACAGAGAGAGAGAGGGAAACTAAGAAAGCAAACCACGAGGTCCAGGACTCAAACCATGGTCAGCCATGTGAGAGTGTCCAGCGTCTTAACCACCACGCCACCTGCTGGTCCCAGGCTCAGAAAATTCTAAGCCTGCCGACCTTTAGTTTTGGGCTTCATCTGAAACTTATTTATTAATACTAGAAAAAGTAATAAGGAAAACAACATGAATGTGAGAAAAGATTCAAAGAAATAGTCTAAAAACTTTATTTTAGAAAACTATCTTCAGTGAGCCAGCAGGTGGCATGGTGGTTAAGGTGCTGGACTCCTATATGGTCGACCGTGGTTCAAGTCCAAGATCTGGCAATTTGCTTTCTCACTTTCTCTCTCTTTCACCTTCTCACTCTCTGGTGAGTGCACGTTTCCTATAGAATTTTTTTTTTTATATAAATAAGTAAATAATTCTTAAAAAAAAAATAAAAACCTACCTCTGGCACATCATAGCCAGATTGACCAAAATCGCAGATAAAGACAAGATACTAAAAATGGCAACAGAGACACATCAAATTACTTACAGAGGTTATCCAATCAGGCTAATATCGGACTTCTCAGTGGAAATAATGTAATCAAGGAAAGAATGGGAAGATATATTCAAAATGTTAAAAGAAAAACAATTTCAACCAAGATTACTATACCTGGCAAAATTATCCTTCAAACAAGAAGAAAAGATTAAAGAAATTTGAAGATAACCAAAATATGAAAGAATTTACCATCACCAGACCAGCTCTTTAAGAAGTTCTTAAAGGGGGCCAGCAGGTGGCATGGTGGTTAAGGGGCTGGACTCCCACATGGTCGACTGTAGTTCAAGTCCCAGACCTGGCTTGCTTTCTCACTTTCCCTCTCCATCTCTGGTCAAATTGAAAAATAATAATTAAAATAAATTAAATAATTATTTTTAAAAAGTTCCAAAGGGAATGTTATACTAGGAAATCTAAAGAGAGACAGACAGAAATAAGAGAACAAAATACAATCAAGAAAATGACTAACTTAATGGTAAGGACAAACATGGAAATATTGATAATAATGTTGAATGTTAATGGATGAAATTATCCAATCAAGAGATACAGACTGGGTGAATGGATAAAAGAACAGAGACCCTCTATTGCCTATAAAAAATGCACCTCATAAAAACATACATGAACTAAAAGTGAAGGGCTGGAAAAAGTTATTCCATGTAAACGGAACCCAAAAAAGGGCTGGAGTCATGATACTGACTTCAGACAAAGTAGGCTTTAAGACAAAAACTGTAAGAAGAGACAAAGGAGGGCATTATATAGTAGTAGTAAAGAAGATATAATGTCAAGAAGATATAATACTTATAATTATCTATGCACCCAACTCAGGAGCACCCAAATATATGAAGGAACGACTGCTAGATCTAAAAGGAGAGTTAGACTGTACATATTAATCATTGGGGATCTCAACACTCCACTATCTCCTTTGGACAGATCGTCTAGACAAAAAATAAGCGAAGACATACAGGATCTATAAATCATATAAGATACAATAAATCAAATGAACTTGACAGACATCTATAGAACCTTCCACCTCAAAACTACAAAATACACATTTTTCTCACCCCCACATAGAACATTTCAAAGGTTGACCACATAATAGGGCATAAAACAAGCCTTTACAGATTCAAAGTCATAGAAACTATATCCAGCATGTTCTCTGACCATGATAGAATTAAACTTAGTATTGATTTCAGGAAAAGCCCTCAAAAATACACAAATATATGGAAACTAAACAACTTACTCTTGAATGACTTCACAATTACTGAAAAGATTAAGAATGAATCAAAAGATTCATTGAAACTAATGATAATGAGTACACGAATTTCCATTATCTATGGGACACAGCAAAACCAGTCATAAGAGGGAAGTTCATAGCAATTAGTGCACATATGAAAAAGATGGAGAGGTGGCAAATGGATAACCTAATATCATGCCTCAGAGAATTGGAAAACAACAAAAATATTCCAAAAATGCCAGGAGAAAAGAAATAATAGCTGAGATGGCTACTGAACTTGAGCTGTGAAGTGTTGCTTTCAGAGATTAAAAATTAAGATTTTTCTGCTGAGACTTCTCCCTCCAGATTCATTTCTAGTGGGCAGGACTACCTCTGTATCCTCCTTTCTATCTCTCTGTCTCTCCCTGTGTCTTTTAATATTTTTAAAACATTTTTTAAGGTAAAGTATTCTCTGGGCTCTCAAGCCCCTCCTTTATTGTGCTAATTTGTGCCTTTCCCTATTCCATTCAGGAAAGGAACAAACCTAGGCCCATCCTGAAGTGGCTACTGAACTTGAGCTGTGAAATATTGCTTTGGTGCGGTGAGCACGTGCACCACACAGTTCTCATTTTTTGCTTTTTAAAATAAAAATATAAAGTTTTTTTATTATATTCTTTCTTCTTTTCTCTTTTATTTTTTCTTCGTATTTCCTCTTCTCTAATTCTTTTCCATTCCATTTTGCTTTATCTTTTATTCCTTGGCTATTCAGCCTCCATGCACTGAGTGTCTAGACAGGTCCAAGTTAACAGTATCCAAATATCTGAATATAATTAGGGTCAGAATATTCCTCTATTCCCACTGAGTCTGATGCACAAAGAGTGAAAAACAGAATGGAAGAGAGATTGCAGATCACCTCCTCCTGCATGCCTCTGAATGCTCAGATTGAACTTCAAGAATTAGGAAGAAATGCACAATCCATCCGATGACTAGAAATCACTGAAGGGCCACGAAAAATATGGAGAAGCAAGAAAATATTCCTCCTCCAAGAAAAAAGAATAACTTCTTGTCATCCTTAGGCAGTACAATGAAACTTACAGAAATATCAGATAAAGAATTTAAAATATTCATAGTGACAAAGCGAACAGAGATGGAAGAGAAGAAAGACAATGAATTGGAGAAGAGGCAGGAAAACGGACCTGACGAGTTCCAAGAGGTGAGGAAATCCTTGCAAGATCTGAAAGAGGAAATACACACCATATAAAGAATCAAATGGAACTGTTAGAGATGAAGACTACAATACAGGAAGTCAAAACCTCCCTTGAAAGTATTAAAAGCAGACTAGATCATACAGAAAATAGAATCTCAGACGTAAAAGAGAAAAATGCTGGCCTAGAAAAATCCACCATGAAGACTGAGAAAATTGCCCCCCAAAATGAGAATAACATAGGAGAAATACTAGATACCAACAAATGTCCAAACATTTGGATAATTGGTATCCCAAAAGGTGAAGAGACTCATAAGAGCATTGATAATATATTCCATGAAATCCTGGAAGAAAACTTTCCAAACCTAGAGAGGCATTCAAAGATCCAGTCCCAAGAAATACAAAGGACCCCAAATAGAATCCAAGAAGATCTTCTCCAAGACACATTATAGCCAGATTCACTGAACCACAGACAAAGATAAGACACTAAGATTGGCAAGAGAGAAAGGTCAAGTTACCTACAAAGAATATCACGTCAGGTTAACAGTGGACCTCTCAGCTTCTATATGACTGTTGCTGGACAGACTCATGGAGCTAACAGACAGGAAGTGTGAGAAGTGGATATTCACCCCCTGGCCCGCCACCCACCCACCCACCTACCCATGAGTGCTGTGAATGTTCTGGCATGGGGTGTTGGCACAGGCTCCAGCAGAGGCCCAAGTTGCCTCACCCTTCTCTGTGAGGTCCAGGGTAAGGGGCTCTCAGCACAGCTTGCCCACTGCTGGGGGACTTGCTTCTCTGCCCTGCTGCCTGGAGTGAGCTTCCAGTCACCGAGCAGCCCTGTCTTCCCCAGACTGCTGTTCACAGCCTCCAGACTCTCGGGAACCACTCTGCCTTGGAGGGACTGAGATTTTTATGACAAGTTTTATTAGTGATGCCTCCTGTGCTAACTCTCTAAGATAGGTCAATGCTGTTAACCCCATTTTACAGAGAAGGAAACAGACCCAGAGAGGTCAAACACTTCCCTTTAGGTCACCCAGCATGTGTGAAGCAGGGGTAATTAGCTCCAGCCTGTCTGTTGAACCAAACCACAAGGAGGATTTGTGATGTAGGACCCTAGGGAGGCCACTCTTAAAGTCTCAGAACTCAGACTTCAGGAAGCCAGAGATGGGCACAGAGCAGCACTCAAAATCTTCATTGCTGCATGTCACCCTACACACCTTCCTCCACCCTGCCTCTCCCCACTATCCCATATCTTTTTCTTTTTTTCTTCCTCAGAGAATGTTTTGGTATAAAACTGCAGAAGACAATGGAGCTGGCTGGAAAGACCTATATATACCACTCAGTGCAGCTAGGTTGTGGCTTATCAAGAACTTCAGTAACAGAGTACCAGCTAGAGGGTGTGGTGGTGAAGGTGGCTGGATCCCTCATGGCTTTCTGCACAGTTTGAGTCCTAGACCCAGCAGCTTGAAAAATACTTTAGGCACATGTATATGTATGTGTGCCCAAAATCCCAAGAGGAGAATGGAGGAGAAGTGATTGCAGCATGACCATCCAGTCTGGGGAGTGCTTTTATTCCCACCCCTCTGTCTCTCTCCAGTGAGTGCATGCACCCTATAGCAAATAAAAAATAAAGAACTTCAGTAGCTGCAGGACCTTCTGGTATTGTCAGCCAGAGTTGAAATACAGGGAGGAAAGAAACTGGATTATATGGTCTTGATGCTCCTCTAACCAAAGCTGGAACACACGAGTCTTCCCAGCTGAAACACTTGTCCAACTGCAAGAAGCCGGGAATACTACATTGCCTTCTGCAGGCCCCTCTCCCAGCACTTTGCACATTGCAAGGAATAAACAAGGGACTGGTACCTACTTGTGGAAAGGAAATGAAAGAACAAGCCCAGGTTAAAACTACAAACATCCAAGCTGGGAAAACACACAAACCAAAGGCCACAAACCTCAGCTCAGAAAGCAGGTCCCCTCAGCCAAAGCATGTGTTTATGCCTGCTCTCCCAGGGAGATTGACAACTGGCAAGGTGGCAAGCGTGCCTGGTAACGGGCGTTCTGGGAAGGAGCCCAGACCCTTGGTGTGTGCTGCTGAGCTTGTGAATTTCGGCTGCCAGAGGCCCATGTGTTTGCCAAATCCAACTTGGCCCTGCCAGTGTTGGAGGTGCCCAAGATATACAGGCCCAGGATTCAAAAGCTTCTCAGCATGGATCCATAGGAGCACGTACTAAAGCCATCTACTTAAAATGCTATCCTTTCTCATCTTCCCAGTCTTTCCTCCTGGGGGGAGGCCCCCTTCAGCAAATCTTTATTACATGAGTCAGGAAAAGACCTTCTTTCTCAGCTGATTTGAGTCAGGCTTTCTGTTACTTGCAGCCAAAAGACTCCCAATGATTTACTTCCCGGGGCTGCTGAGGTGAGATGACACAAGCAGCATGCTCAGCACCACGTCTGATGTGCTCAAAATACTCAGCACGTGTTCATTGTCACCGTCATTAGTAATGCCACCACCATTACTGCTAAATACATGCTACTAAAAGAAACTCCATCTTGACCAATTCCACTCTTCTGGCTGTGAACACATGCCATCACATGCTTTCGCGTCTCTAAATCCCACTTCCCTCTTCCAGGGCTCACCTCTAGTCAGACCTCTTTGGAAGCCCTAGAGAATGACTGAGCCCCCAGCCTGTCCACCAAGTTTTTGTTGACTCCTTTGTCTTAGTTTTACCTGGCTTGTCATGTAACCATGGCATAACCATGTCAATCGGGGCTGTTGGACACACGGTAGAGCTGGACACTGCACACTCTCTCTGCCTCTTGGGGAAGGCCTGTGTGCTTTCTCTTCCCAACTAGAAGGCCTGCTCCTTGAGGTAGGGCCCATGTGTCCGTTCCAGTGTTCCTCTAGAAGACCTAGCACAATGCTAAATGCATGTTGGGGTGGGCACTGATTTATGGAGCACCCACTGTGTGCCCAACCTATGTGAAGCCTTTATCTGCATTTCACATTTAACTTTCATAATAGTCATATGAGATTGTTCTTATTTTCTGTGTCTCTCAGACCATACCAGCATGGCAGTAAAATAATAGTCATAGTGGAAACCTCCAAATACTATATTCTAGGGTCAGGAGGTGGCATGGAGTTTAAGGCAGCTGGATCTCACATGACCAACTTCATGGTTTGAGCCCAGGACCTGGCAGCTTAAAAATCAAGCTGAGCTCGTAAGTCTATGTGCCCAAAATCCCAAGAGGAAAACAGAGGAAAGGGGGTTGTGCCATCACCATCCCTCCCATCTCTCTTCAGCGAACATACACACCCTATGGCAAAAATCTTTAAAAAAGAAAGAAAGTGAGAGAGAAAGAAAGAGAGAGAGAGAGAAAAGAAAAAAGATTATATTCTTATATACTTTGGCTCCAATATTACTGGGAATTCCAGACCATTTCAGATGCCCTCTTCCCCAACTATTCTAAGATCTCCCAAAAATGTGGCTAGCCTACACTCTACAGTCTTGTTCTTGGATCCCCCCTTGCATCTGCCATCTTCCTTTCCACTACCAAAGTCCCAGTGCCCACCCACTGTGGACAATTTCTGTCCTACTGATGCCAGGTATGGAAGACACTTCTCCATGCTGCTGCTGTCCCACTGTGCCCAGGACACAGAGTTATGAATGCCACATGACAGACATGCCCCTCCTACCGAGTGGGTGCACTGTCTTTCTTCCACGGTGTCCACTCCCATCATTCATCTCATGAACTCACTCATGTCTGTGCCTCATCCTGCCTTTCTCATGACTCCCAACCCAGGAAGTCCGTGAGGACTAATTTCATCTGGTAACTTGCTTTTCATGTCATTCCTAGCTGTCATGTCCCGTTGAAGAAAAGCTGCAGCACTCTGCAGCCTGCATCCATTCCCTCTTCAAGCTCACTTCAGCTGAGCACTCACTACCTCTTGGTAACTCTTTTATTCATTTCCTGTCGACTATTAAACTCTTCCAGATCTTGTTCATTGGTCTGGAGGTGCCTGGTCTCAATTCATAGGAATGACTTAATCTCCTATTTCATTGAAATAATGGTTGTGTTTTTCTCCCCTCAGTCCTCCAGTCTCTGAAACTTCACCTCCCTTTCTTTTGGCATTGCATACTCTTCAAAGATAACCAGGTCTTCTTTGCCAAAGCCAATTTCTCACCTCCCCTGAGACCAGGAGCTCTCAACTCTGTGCTCTGCTTCCTTAGTTTCTCCTCTTCTTCCCTCCATGCCTACAAAGGACTATGTTCGCTCTCCACTAAAATGAAACAAACAAAAGTCTTTGCTCCACCCACTCCTTCCTCAAGCTTCTGCTCTCTCCTCTGCTCTTTCCCACCCAACTTTCAGAAATGAGTCACCGTCATCACCCCCTTCCTTATCATCCCAACATTTTCCTCAATCTGGCCTCTCCCCATGGCTCCCCTGGAACTGCTTTCTCACAGATGAGCAGTCTTGATACAACCCACTGCTTGTGCTTGGCAGAATTGACCCCCATGGAATAATATCCCCTTCTCCAGAATCTTATCCTTCTCTTGCATGGTCCTGTGGGATGTTGTACCTCTCTAACCATGCCTCTGTCTTTCCTGCCTACTCCTCCTCCTTGGTACTGCTTCTCCCTATTTCTAATCTTAATTCTCTTCTGTTCTCCGTCCATCCTCTCTCTCTGAGTGAACTTGCTGGTGTCCACAGGCTCAACTGTCATTTCTCTCTGGGAAGAGGATGCCACACTGGTACAACTTGCCCTACCTTCCTCTCAAGTCTCAAAGCTATGGACTAACTTGGTCCTGCCAGAACTGATCCCGTTAGTTTGATCTTCCTAAAGCCTAGTTTCATGTGTAGCTGTCTTGGCTAGCGATCTTTAGCCCTTCCTATTTGTCCACAGAAAAGAGTGAGATCGTAGAGTCATAGAGTCTTATATCGGAAGGAGACTCTAGGATAATTATCTTGTCGAAATTTCTATCCAATGTAGAATTGCCCATCACAATATTTTTGGACAGACTGTCATTTAGTCTTGGGTTAAATATTAGTGTAATGGAAGCTCACTATTTCATGAGAAGACTTATTTCATTTAAAAATAGTTGTTAAATGCGGGCTGGCCCATAGCCTAGTGGTTAAGGGAGCTGGATCCCACACAGTTGACCACACTTGGAACTGCAGCTTCAAATAGCTTGGAAAAGACATCAAGAAAGTGTGTGTATACCCCAAATCCTGATAGAATGGAGAAATGGAGAAGAGATCGTGCCATGACTATGCCCCATGGGGGGGGGTATGCTTTCTCGCCATCTCACTCGCTGTCTCTCTCTGGTGAATGCACATGCTGCTGACAATGTTTGCTTAATGTGATGTGTGTTATGAAAGGAGAAGTTTGAGATGTTTTTGGGAGTCCATGGCAGAAGAATCTAACCCAGTCTAGGCCAGGGAGCAGCTCTCTGAAGACAGTCACTACACTGAGGACACGTGGCAAGGGAGAGTGAGGGTGATCCAGGCAGCAGGAACAAAGACCATGAGAGAAGGCAGCCTCATTGTTCCAGGATGTGAAAGCAGTTCTCCTGGGCTGGTTCTCAGAAGATGAGAGGGACAGCAGTAAGATATCTTGAAGGACTTCAGAAAGTACAGTAGGAGCATTGTAAGCCACTAAAGGGCTTTATGGAAAAGTGGCACAATCAGTTTGTCAGTTGTCAGTCACATCTCCCTCGTGTTCTACTTTTGTTATGATTATATTCATGATTCATCCCCCATTTGATTTTTTTTTTTAAGAAAGATTTTTGCTACAAGGCACATGCACTCACCAGAGAGACAGAGAGAAACAGAGAGGCAGAAAGTGAGAAATCATCCCCCAGGAGGGATGGCCATGCCACAATCCTTTCTCCTCCATTGTCCTCTTGGGATTTGGGGCATGCATGCACACACACCCAGAGTGAGTTTTAAGTCACTGGGTCCAGGTCTTGAACCAAGGTGAGCCATATGGGAGTCCAGCACTGTAACCATTATGCTATCTACTGGTCACCCCCCGACCCTGAGTTGATTTTAACTTTCATTTTTGCTGTTGTTTTTTGTTCACAATAGGGTGCACGCACTTCCCAGAGAGAGAAAGTGAGAAAGCACTTCCCAGGGAAAATGGCCATGCTACAATCCCTTCTCCTCCATTCTCCTCTCAGGGTTTTGGAGACAGATGCATGTGTTCCCAGAGTGTTTTTCAAGATACCAGGTCCAGAACTTGAACCATGCAGGAGACCAAGAGAGATCCAGCTGTCTTAACCACCATGCCACAAACTGGCTCTGATTTGAACATTCTGACACACTGGTCTATGCCTTTCTAGCACCTTCCCTACCCCCCAATGTCTGATTTCATATTGAGGGCAGGGTAGGTACAGCAGTTAATAAATGTTTGCAGAACTGGGAACCAGCAGTTAGCGTAATGGCTATGTCGCTGTACTCCCACGTAGTCGACCGTGGTTCGCGTCCCAGACCCGGTGGCTTAAAACTCACGTCGGGCACGTGTGTGTGCGTGCCCAAGATCCTGAGAGGAGAATGGAGGAGAGGGGATTGCGGTGTGACCATCCCCCCTGGGGGGTGATTTCTCGCTTTCTGTCTCTATGTCTCTCTCTGTCTGTCTGGCGAGCGCACGCGCCCTATAGCGAAAACCTCTCCAAAAAAAAAAAAGAAATGTTTGCAGAACTGAGTGTGATAAATAAAATATCTTTAGATACTATACTTTGAAAGATGAAAGCTAATAAAGGCCTGACTATAGGTTTTAAGACCTAAAAAGAGCAATGATAAGTTAAGTGAACATATTCACTCATTCAAACATTACAGACTAGGAAGCACTCCTTCAATCCCAACAGCTACTCAGAGCACATCATTCAGACCCTTGAGATAGCTGTCTTGGGAGAAGCTCCTGTCCAAGCTTGGGCCTCAATGGGACACTCATGCCTGGTCTCTCCCTTCAGGCATGTGTCCCTCATTTCTCTATTCTCTTCTTTCTTTTTCTTTTTTGCTATAGAGCACATGTGCTCATCAGAGAGAGAGAGATGAAGAAGTGAGAGAGGGAAAGTGAGAAATCAGTTCCCAGGGGGGATGGCCACGCCACGATCCCTTCTCCTCCATTCTTCTCTCAGGACTTTGGGTAGGCAAGCATGAACACATACCCAGGGTGTTTTTCAAGCGACTGGGTCTGAGACTCTAACTGTTCTGCCTGCCCTCGTTTATCCAGCTTTCTTAGCCTCCATGCCACCAGCTGGCCCCATTTCTTATTTTTAACAAATGCGACAAGGTCATGTTAGATGATAACAAGGGGGAAACTGAAACTGCATAAGGAATAGACAGGAACTCTACTATCTTTGCAACTTTTTGTAAATCTAAAATGGATTTTTTTTAAATTACTTAAAAGGAGAGATAGAAGGAGTAACAGGGAAGCAAAGGTTTCCCAATCTGAGCTGATCAGCAGGGACCCCCACCCAACCTGAAGTGGGGAAGGAGAGGCTGCTCCAGCTTTCAAGGACCACCACCAGCTCCTGCAGTCCCAGGGATAGAAGGTAGGCGCTGCTGCCACTCCAGTGCTGATGCCATTCTGCCCCTCACCCATTCAGGAGCAACAGGGAAGCAAAGGCCCGATCCTCCTTGTATGTAGAAGGAGGGCTTGCTCCAGTCCACACGCTGTACCTGGCATATGCACAAATCAGATTACTCCGTTCTACCCATTCAGTTCAGCCTTCAGCCACATTGGGAGCAGAGATATGTAAATATACAGGAACCAAACACCTGAATCTGGTGAGGTTTGGGAGGAATTCTCTCCCAACAACCACCCCCCAGAAGTAAAAGGAGAAAAATTCCCCTCTGGAAGCCTGAACCCCAAACTCCCACTGTGGATTCCACACTCAGCCACAGCAGAGGAGGGAAACTGGCCCAGAGCCTACTCACACCATAAGGACATACGCAAGCACACAGCAAAGATGAATGATGATTATATGTCAATCATAAATTACAAGACATTTCAAAATTAGTTTTTAAAATGTACTTAAAAGGAAAAGAATGGGGCTGGGTAGTGGTGTGACAAGGCTGACCCATCCAGAAAAGTTCAGGGCTCATGTCCAGAGAACAGACCAGGCACACACTGTCTATGATCTATGACTGACTGAAGCTAGGGTGGATTATGACATGGAAACCCAGTTGTGCGTGTGGAGGGTGACTGTCTACCTGTTGCTCTGTCTTCCTGCTCTGTCTTCCTTTCTCATGGAAGACAAAAGTAAATAAACTTGGAAGAAAAAAGGAACAGGAGGAGGTCAACTAGTGGCTTAGTGGTAGCACGATGCTCTGCAATGCTGGACCTATATGGTAAGGTTCTAGGTTCTAATGAGGTCTCCCTACACATGGTGGTGCACCTCACATGCCCATGATCCAGGCTGGCTGAGGCTGGAAGTGGATGGCAGCGTGAAAACCCCATTGGGAATGTCTGTCTCTCTCTCTGCCTCTCTCTTTAAAGAAATACACAACCAAAGCCAGCAGGTGGCATGGTAGTTAAAGGCACTGGATTCCCACATGGCCAACCGTGGTTGAGTCCCAGACCTGGCAACTTGCTTTCCCACTTTCTCTCCCTCTCTCTCAGTCTCTCTCTGCTCAAATTAAGAAATAATAATAACAAATAAGATTCAGTAAAACAATTTTTTAAAAAAGAAACACACAACCTTTTTTCAAAAAAGGAACAGGAGGGAAGGCAGACCTGGGACTCCGAATGAGGACAGGGCAGTGTAAAAGGTTGTTACTGGATGTGAGCTGGCTAGGCAGGATGTGCTGCAGAGGAAACTGCTGACCACTCCATCCCCAGAGGCAAAGGGCTGAGTGCAGAGCTGAGGCAGGTGTGACTAGAGCCTGGGACCCATGGGAACAGCAGGACCCATCCTATTCTCACCTTAAGCAGCAGCATTTCAACCAATGTTTGGTTCTTAACAACCTAATATATCAGTTTCTGATTACATATACTGGGGTTGTCAGAAAGGTCATGATATATTTTCTAGGTTTTTCTATGTACAAATGCATCACATGACTTTTCCAACAACCCATTAGATAGGATTGAGCCAATGGTACAAGATTTTTTTTTTTTTACGCATGACTGTACTGATCTATAAATAAATGGTTAAATAAATAAATATGTGGGGGGAAGGGGCGTATCTTCCTTACGGGAGAATTCTCAGTAACATATATAGACACTACCGACCTCCAGGAAGCATAGCTTAATCCCCCACCATTTTGCGGTTAAGCCAGAATTAGTGACTCACTTCTGAAAAATAGATAGGGAAAGGGAGAAAGAGTCACTTCACTTAGAAGTGTGACCATAACCAAGGGACCCGGTGAGTACCACCATGATGTCTTGGGGAGGTCATGCATCCCCTGAACACAGTGATGAGAATGGCGCTTTGCCTCAGTGGTAACCTTTCCAAAATCCCATAACCCCATTTACAGCCTGTGAAAAATATCAGACTGATCCAGAACGCCTGACCAGTAGCACTCAAGAATGTCAAGGTCATGAAAACAAAGGGAAGACTGAGAAACTGTCCCAGACCCAAGGAGACTACGGAGACGTGACAACCAAGTGCAATGGGGAATGCTAAACTGGATCTTGGAACAAAAAGAAGTCACACACGTGGAGAAACCGATGAAGTCCAAACAAACTCTGAGTTCGGCTAACAGTAACGTGCCAGTGTTCGCTTTTTAGTTTGGCAAATACACTGTGGCCATGTAAGATGGGAACATCTAGAAAACTGGGTGAAGGATGTATGGAAACTCTAGTATCATTGTGCAATGTTCTGTAAACCCAATATGAATTCAAAGTAAAAAGTCTATTTTTTTAAAAAAAGATGCAGAAAAAGATACAAAATATGGTGCTACGTATTTTTAAAACTGTGATGATAGCTGCAAGCCAGACTATAACAGATAGGCATTGTGAGACTCTGTTTAACATGTACTGAATGCCTGCACGCTACAGCAAAACTGAGAGAGTGGAAGGGTTAATAGCAGGGAGGGCAACTGTAGATACTAGAGACAGAGAGGGGGTGGGAATAGTGGGTAGGAGGGAGGGGATCAGGGAAAAGCCAAAACATTTAAGAGACATCATCTCTTGAGGATAATGTATATGGTAATGTCTCCACCTTGATTAATATGCACTGTATTTATGCTGGGAAAACCATGTTTACACGGTAAAAATCTACAGTGATTAAATGTAAATTTAAAAAAGTAATAAGAGAAGATATCACCAAACTAAAAAATAATGATGATAGCCAATATTTGTCATTAATCATCTATATTAAAAAAAAATTTGCTATAGGGCAAAATGTTTGGCAAGAGAGATGGGGTGGGGGTGAGGCAAAATGAAAATCCATCCTCTGGGGGGATGGCCATGCTGCAATTGCTTCTCCCCCATTCTCCTGTCAGGATCTGAGGATGCACACACATGCACCTGGAATGATGTTTTAAGCCACTGGGTCCGCGACTCACACTGTATAGTCAGCCATGTGGGACCTGCTGCCTTAACCACCATGCCACCAGCTGAACCCAAAAGTGATTTCCTTTATTGGAGACCCACATGGAGTCCTAAGGAATTTCTTTCTCTGACACCCCAGCAGCATAGTGTCAACAAGATTGTCTTGATTTGAGACTTTTTTTTAAGTTTATTTACTTTTTCCATGACATAAAGAGATAGAAAGACTGCACCCCCAATGGGGTCTTGACACCATGATCCACCCACAGCCACAGCCAGCCTTAGAACTTGGGAACATGGGCACGCACATGCCTGGCATACTCCGCTTGTTGGTATTCAGGGAGACCCCTGTGCAAACCAGGAACGCTGCCATGTGAATGAGCCTGGCAGAAGGTTGCATGTTACCATTCCACTGCCTTCCAGTCCCTGGGGTTTTTTGTTGTTGTTATTTATTTTTGTTTAAAGATGGAGCCAGCAGGTGGCACAGTGGTTAAAGGTGCTAGACTCCCACATGGTGGCTTGCTTTCTCACCTTCTCTCTCTCTGTCCCTCTCTGGTCAAATTGAAGCATAAACAAATAAATAAAGTTAAATAAATTTTTTATAGTTATAATAAAGTTTATAATAAAGTTAAATAAAATAATTATTTAACTTTATTTATTTATTTATCTATTTAAATTTGACTAGACAGGGGCAGAGCGAGCGAGAGAGAGAGAAAGAGAGAGAGAAGGGGAAAGCAAGAAAGCAAGCTGCCAGGTCTGAGACTTGAACCACAGTCAGTCATGTGGGAGTCCAGCGCCCTTAACCACCATGCCACTTGCCGACGCCTAAGCCTTTTTCTTTATTCTTCAGATCACTGTAAATTCTTGCCAAAATTAGACAGTAAATTATATATGGTGAGTCACATTAGACAGCAAGTAAACAGGAAGTGGCCCTCAGCCATAACCAGGATACGTGTCTGCAACCCGCATCACCCTTGGACGAAGCACATCCTGGTTCCTAAAGCAGAGCTGAGCTGTTTCAGGGGCCCAAAGTGCTGACAGTGAGGAGGGGCCAACAGGGCAAGGCAACTGGCATCACTTAATTAAATTAAATTTAATTTTAATTTTAACCCTGCCAGGGTGCCTGCTAATTTAAAACCCTATTCTGTGTATGAAATTCACAGTTCAAGGAGAATCATTCCAATTGGCAAAGGAATTTCCTCTACAAAATTCAAGTGTGGTTAAGTGTCTCTAATGCATTAGAACATTAATGTATATGTGCATTTAATATATATTTTTAAAAGACGTATTTAATTTTATGTATTATTATTGGGTTGTCAGAAAAGTCATGCTATATTTTTCCATGCAAACATGTGTCATAAGTTTCTGGACAACCCAATATTATTATTTTAATGTGCTATAAGGCATGTGCACTCACCAGAGAGAGACAGAGAGAGAAAGAGAGAGAGAAGGAAGATGAGAAAACAAGTAGGTCTGGGACTCCAACTGCATTCAGCCATATGGGAGTCCAGTGCCTTAACCACCACACCACCTGCTGACCCCACGTCTAACATGTGTTTACTAGTACTCCACTGCATGCCAGGCATTGACCCACAGCAGTTCCATTCTGTAGGGGAGTCAGATTCAAATGTCAAAATAAATGAAAAAGACGACACCTGCTGTATTAGTCTGCTCGGGCTGTCATAACAATATGCCTTAGACTGGGCAGCTTTAAAAACAGAAATGGATTTGTTTTTAAGAATTACTTATTTATTTAATTCCATTTGTTACTATAATAATTATTATTATTTTAATTTGTCCAGAGAGAGAGAGAGAAAGGGAAAGCAAGAAAGCAAGCCCCTAGGTCTGGGACTAGAACTATGATCAGGCATGTGGGAGTCCAGTGTCCTTAACCACCACACCTCCTGCTGGCTTATCTTTCATTTACTTATTTATTATTTTAGAGTGAGATTTTTACTATAGGGTGTGTACACTCACCAAAGAGACAGAGAGGCAGAAAGTGAGAAATCACCCCCCCAGTGGGGATACCATGACTCAATCCCTTTTCCATTCTCCTCTCGGGATCTTGGGCACGCATGCACACGTGTCCAGCATGAGTTTCAAGTCACCAGGTGCAGGACTTGAACTGCTGTCGATTACATTGGAGTCCAGCGACATAGCCATTACACCATCTGCTGGTCCCCAGAAGTGGATGTTCTTGCAGTTCTGGAAGCTGAAAGTCCAAGATCAAGGTGTTAGCAGAACTGGGCTCTTTCGGAGCCTCTGTCCTTGGCTTGCAGACAGCCAGCTGCCTTCTCCTGTGATCTTTCCCGTGTGTTCACACCCCTGCTGTTTCTCCCTCTTTTTAAATGGACACCATTCTTGGAAGATCACAGTCAGAGCCTTCCGATCTCACTTAAGCCTTCATCCTCTAAGGACTCCAGCTCCGGAGGCAGTTGCATGGAGTCAGGGCTGCAGTGTATTTTTTTTTTTCTTTTCTTTTTTTTTTTTTTTTTTGAGAGATTTTCACTGTAGGGCGCGTGCGCTCACCAGACAGACAGAGAGAGACATAGAGACAGAAAGCGAGAAATTACCCCCCAGGGGGGATGGTCATGCCGCAATCCCTTCTCCTCCATTCTCCTCTCGGGATCTTGGGCACGCACGCACACGCGCCCGGCGTGAGTTTTAAGCCACCGGGTCCGGGACACGAACCACGGTCGACTACGTGGGAGTCCAGCGACATAGCCATTACGCTAACTGCTGGTTCCCGAGGGCTGCAGTGTATTTTGACCGGGGAAGGGGAGGGCATAATTCATAGCACAGTGATAAATAAATATGGTTAAGAAACGAAATATGAAGTTAAAAGTGAGGTCATGGGGTGAGGGTTCAGATAGTGGGGTCAAGAAAGGCCTCTTCAAAGAGAGATGAAGCCCGACTCAGGAAACCTGTGCTAGCAGATACGCTTCACTCACAAGATAGGCTGGGACTTGACTCATAAACTGGATGGCAACGTGTATTCCAACTCGACTGGTCCATATCTCTCATTTTACAGACAAGTGACGTCCAGAAATGAGAAATGGTAGCTTACAATTGTTTAGATTAGCATACAACAATGAAGTACTCAACTTTTTTTTAAAAAAAAATTATTTACTTTTTAAATTGATCATTGTTTTGTTTTGTTTTAATTTGTTTTTAGTTTGCCGCAGGGCTCATGCACTCACCAGAGAGAGAGAGAGAGAGAGAGAGAGGGAAAGTGAGAAAGCAAAGTACCAGGTCCAGGACTTGAACCACCATCAGACACGTGGGAGTCCCACACCTTAACCAGCACACCACCTACTGGCCCAGTATTTAATTTTTATTTAATTAATTTATTTATTTTTGCTAGAGGTATGTGTGCTTGCTGGAGACAGACAGAGGGAGATCAAGAAAGTGAGAAAGCACCTCCCACAATGATCACAATGTAATTCCTTCTCCTCCATCTCTCCTTTTAGGATTCTGGGCATGTACACGCCTATGGCTGGGGTTTCTCAAGCCTCCAGGTCCAGGGCCTGAACCATGCAGATCCCGTGTGGGATCCAGCCACCTGAACCACCAGACCACTGGCTGGCCCACATGCATTATTTTATTGATTTTTTAAAATATGCCAGAGGGCATGTGCAAGTGCCAGAGAGAGAGAGGGAAAGAGAGAAAGCACCCTCTGTGGGGAACGATCATGCTGCAATCCCTTCCCTTCCACCTCTCTCTCCTTCCAGAATCCTGGGCATACCCACATACAGACCTGGTGTATTTTTTAAGCCACCAGTTCTGAGACCTAAACTGCACCATTGGCCATCTGAGATGCAGCCACCTTAACTGCCATGCCACCAGATCCCCCCAATGTTTTCTGTTTCTTTGGGGTTTTTTTGTTCTTTACGTTTAAGAGAGATTTTGCTATAGGGGACTAATGCTCCCCAGAGAGACAGAGAGAGACAGAAAGCAAGAAATCACCCCCAGGGTGTGGCTACACCCAATCCTGTCTCCTCTATTCTCCTATTGGGATCTTAGACACACATGCATGTGCCCAGCATGAATTTTAAGCTGCCAGGTCCAGGACTCGATCAGTGCTTGACTACATGGGAGTCCAGCGATGTAACCATTATGCCACCTGCTGGTCCCATTGCCCCAATGTTTTAAACATACATAAAACTACTCTCCATAGCACAATGACCATTGCTCATTTTCAAAAATGTGCTAACCTATCATCCATCTCCATTTTTCTTCCCTGAGATAGTTTAAAATAAATTGCATTGTTTTCCGTTTCAGCCTGTATCATTAGCTGATAAAGGAGTGTTCTTGGCCTTGCCATGGTGGTGAAACGCTGCTGAGACACCGCTCTGCAGCCTGGGACACGCGGGAGGCCTGGGTTCAGCTCGAGGTCCAGCCCAAAGGCCAGGCATGGCGATGTACACCCATCATCCCTGTGACTCAAGAGGCTGAGGCAAGAGGACAGTGACTGGCCTGGGAGTCAAAGCAAGATCTTGCTTTTAAAAGAGGAAGCAGGCCAACAGGTGGCACGGTGGTTAAGGTACTGGATTTCTATAAGGCCTACCATAGTTCAACTCCCAGACCCAGCGACTTGAAAAAAATCACACCAGGTACATGTGCATGCCCGCCCAAAATCCTGAGAGGAGCATGGAGGAAAAGGGATTGTGGCATGGCCATCCCCCCAGGGGGTGATTTCTCACTTTCCTTCTCACCGTCTCTCTCTGTGTCTGGGCAAGCACACACACTCTCTAGCATAAATAAATAAATAAATAACAAGAAAAGAAAGTAAAAAATGGAAGGGATTGAGGGAGAGACAGGCCTGGTAGTGTACAAGCAGTCCCCAGCTGGAAGGCTGAGGCAGCGGAACTGTCGCGGGGTGAACCTGTCTTGAAAAAAAGAGGCAGAGTTCTTTATTGGTACTATTGTCTTTTCTTTTTTTAAAGAATAATTTTATTTAACTTTATTTATTTATTTATTTATTTAACTGTAATCAGAGAGGGACAGAGTGAGAGGGAGAGAGGAAGTGAGAAAGCAAGCTGACAGGTCCAGCACTCGAATGCAGTTGTCCATGTGAGAGTCCAGCACCCTTAACCACCACGCCACCGCCACCGGCCAGCCTCAGTACTGTTGGTTTTTACGGCTAGTAAGGTAAGTATTATTATCAACCTTGGTGAAGAAATTGAGGCACCAATTCTAGAAAAAAGTTTAAAAACCTAGTCCATGTCACATCACAGAAAGATACAAGTCCCCAGACTGCCTTTTCTCACTCTAAATTAAAGACTTTCTCCACTACTCAGCTAACCTGGTCAGAATCACTGCCAGTGATTTAAAAATCATTTCCCTAGATGTGTAATGTAATTAAAAAGTTTATACACATCTTTCTAGGAACATGGTGAAATGTTAAAAAATGTTAAAAATAAAATGTTTTTAATTTTTTGGCTGCCTGTTGGGGAGGGGCGGAAGTTAAATTTGAGGTGTAAGAGAAAAGGGAATTATTCTAGTAGAAACTGCAATATCTAGGTGAAGAATCAATAGGCTTTGTGTTAATTTGCCTCCGGGATATTGGCATTAATACCAAAATCCGTCTCTTTGCCAAGACTGGGACAATTTGCCTGGATTGGGGTGCCACCTAGTGGACATCGCCGAATCCTCTGGTACATGCGCTGCGCGGCGGATTCAGCCCAACCCTGAACGCAAGATGGCCTGCTCAGTCTCTGCAAGTTTTTTAGAAGGCGTCTTGGGGAGAAAACTGATTTCAGGAAAAGCCATTTCTGGGATTTCTCTGTCATTTAGAAGACGCGACATGTCAACGGCCGTTTGAATTTGCCCTCCTTAAATTGGGCTGTGAGCTCTGATTACTGGATTTCACTTTTGTTGATGTATTTTTCACTAGAAATGGCCATCGCACCTGGTACAGCAGCCCCCAGGCTGGTGCAGGTGTCCGGGTTGCAGCAATTGTGTGTGTGGGTTGCACGAATCGCAGCACGACCAGGCGGTGACCAGGCCAGAGGAGGTCTGCACACCAGACTACGCTAAGAGACTGCCCACCCGCTGTCATGTCAGGAAAGCAGGCCGGGTGCCTGGTGTGTTCCATTTCCTCAGGCCCAGATTCACACGTACCTTGTTTGACTTTTTTCCAGAGCCTCCTGCGTCCCCTGCAATGCCTGGGTCTCCACCAGGGACTGTTATCACAGAAGTATGCGACCTCAGGGAGAAGTTTCCTGGACCTTCTAGCCTATGTGAGCAGTTAATGCAGCATGAAGTTGAGAAGAGAAGGGACAGCAGGGCACCTGCCAGTAGGTGACACTTCCAGCCGGTTAATCCATTTGACAAATGTTATTAGCACCTCTCCATTGGGCTCTTTTTGTGCCGATAAGCTCTGAAGCACGTTTTTTGTTTTTGTTTTTGTTTTTGCCATAGCTTACACAGAGAAAGGGAAAGGGAAAAATCACCACCCCCACCCCCACCCCCAAGGGGATGACCCCGGCTACAATCCCTTCTCTTCAATTCTCCTCCTGGGATTTTCGGATGCATGTATACATGTCCAATGTGATTTTCTTTTTTTCTTTCTTTCTTTTTTATTTTTTTTAATTTATAAAGAAGAAAGGTTTATTCAGATCCTCTGAGGAGTGTGAGGAAACCAGGACCAGTCCTGACCCGTGTCTGGATCTCACTTTTATTCTCTGACAAACAAAAGGATTGAGTTATAATCCGCGATTTCTGGAGTTCTTTCGGGCACTGACGGAATCATTAGGATTTTCTTGCAGTCTTCTTTCCAGTTCTCCACAGCCTCTCCTGTGCTGGGTTAGCCACCGAGGGCTGCTGGGCTGTGTAGATGCAGCTCCGAATATCTTGGGCAGAACCTTGCTTGTCTCCTCAGTCTTGAAGCCTGATTTTCTTGCTTTTTTTTTTTTTAATTTAAATTTATTTATTTACATTCATTTACTATACATCATTACAACATACAAAATGAGATTTCCCATCCAGAATACACTGTATATTGGCTCAATCAAGCACATCAACATACGCTTATCATCAACAAATAATTTTCTATTTATTGTTTCCTGTATATTTTGTTATTTTTGCCATCCTTGATTCCCTATCTCTCACCCTCTGCCGTGTCCCACCCTC
>NW_006159863.1:3002749-3026058 GCF_000334495.1 Tupaia belangeri chinensis | reverse complement strand
TCCATGGTTGCTTTCTATGCCTTTCCCCCCATTTTATTGATTTGCTAATGAACTTAATCTAAATATTTTCAATAGCAAGCACAGTTGATATATACATATCCATGAACACAAGTCTGACTTTAGGCATAAACCTCAGTGAGTAGAATGAACATACTATAAAGTAGCACCTAGCTGGGGCTATACAGCTTACTGCAGTCATCAAATATACATTGTTTTTCATTTCAAGAAAAACAGTTTTCGTGGTATTTTTTTTTCCTCCTGAAACTTTTTTTTAATTAATTTATTTACATTTATCGCCTTAGCATCGTCATAGCATACAAAATGAGGTTTCCTATCCAGAATATACTGCATAGATGCCAGATCTGCTAATGCCTTGACCTTGGACTTTCCAGCTTCCAGAACTGTGAGAAACAAATGTTTATTGTTATAAGTTGGCTGGGTTATGGTACTAACACCATCTAGAATGGACTAAGACAACCCCAAATTGTTTTTACCTGTGCCTTGCTCCCTATTCTCTGGCCTTTTCTCTTATAGAGCAGAAACAAAGAAGGAATGAGACCGAATGGTTTGTTCCCATGCCCAGGATAACTTACTTCCAAAAGGAAAAAGGCTGACTAGTGTGATGGTACAGCTAAAATGCAGAGTTTTGTGATTCTGGACCAACATGGAAAGGTCTTAGGTTCTTGTCCTGAGGCCTCTTTGTGCATTCCAGGTATGTATGTGAAAACCCACAATCAGGAATAGCTGAGGTTGGGGATGGATCACAGATGAAGACAACTGTTGGGGGTACCTGTCTTTCTCTCTCTTCTTCTCTTTCTCTCTTTCATGGAAGAAATAAAATAAGCTAAAAAGTAATAATAATAGAAAAATGAGAGAAAAAGGAAAATATTTTCCAAGCCATTAATTATACACTTTGCTTCTTCTTTATTGTACCTATTATAATTTTCAGTATACTCCATAGTCTCACTACTTTTTTCCAGTCACATATTTTTTTTTGAGAGGTTTTTTTTTTGCTATAGGGCACGTGTGCTCACCAGACAGACAGAGAAGGACAGAGAGACAGAAGTGAGAAATCACCCCCCAGGGAGGATGGCCACGCTGCAATCCCTTCTCCTCCATTCTCCTCTCGGGATCTTGGGCACACATGCACACGTGCCTGGTGTGAGTTTTAAGCCACCGGGTCTGGGACTCGAACTGTGTTCAACTACATGGGAGTTCAGCAACATAGCCATTGCACCAACTGCTGGTTGCAAAGGAAACTTTCTTAATTTGATAAGGACCATCTACAGAAAACCTACAGATAACATTATACTTATTGGTGAGAAACTAGAAATTTTCTCATTAATGTCAGGAATAAAAGATGATATCCTCTCTTACAACTGTTTTTCATCATCATGCTGGAAGTCCTAGCTGATACAATAAGTCAAGAAAAGGAAATAAAAGTTATAGATGGAGAAGGAAGACACAAAACTGTCTTTTGTTCAGTGGTGACATGATTGTCAGTGTAGAGAATCTGAAAGAATCGGACCAGCCCATGACCTGGTGAATAAAGAACCTGGATCTTACATGGCCAACCACGCAGCTCAAGTCCCACACTTGATGGCCTGTAAACATACCAGGTTTGTGTGTGTGTGTGTGTGTGCATACTCAAAATTCTGATGGTGGAGAAATAGAGAAGAGATTGCAGCATGACCATGCCCCATGGGATGCTTTCTCGTTCTCTGTCTCTCTCTTTTTGGTGAGCACACGTGCCTTCTGGCAATTTTATTTTAATCCAAAAACTATCTAAAAATAGTCCCAGAACCAATAACTGATATGGCAAAAAGCTTCCAGACTATAAAGTAAATATACAAAAGTTAATTGCTTTTTTTTGGGGGGGGGGAGAGGTTTTCGCTACAGAGTGCGTGCGCCTGCCAGACAGAGAGAGACATAGAGACAGAAAGCGAGAAATCACCCCCCAGGGGGAATGGTCATGCCGCAATCCCTTCTCCTCCATTCTCCTCTCAGGATCTTGGGCACGCACACACACGCACCCGGCGTGAGTTTTAAGCCACCGGGTCCGGGACACGAACCGCGGGCGACTACGTGGGAGTCCAGCGACACAGCCATTACACTAACTGCTGGTTCCCTAATTGCTTTTTTATATACCACCAATAAGCAAGTGGAATTTGAAATTAAAACACAATTTCATTTACAGTAGCACCCCTCCAAATTAAATACTTAGGAAAAAAATCTAACAAAATATGTACAAGATCTTCATGAGAAAACTATTTAAATCTGATGAAAACAACCAAAGAACTAAACAAATGGAGAGGTATACCATGTACGTGGATAGGAAGACTTTTAACTCAAGATGTCCATTCTTCCCAATTTGGTCTAAAACCCAGTAATTTATTTTGTGGATATCAGCAAACTGATTTTAAAGTTTATATGAAGAGGCAAAAACACAGAACAGCCAAACAATATTGAAGGAGAAAAATGAAACTGGAGGACTGACACTGCCCAACTTCAATACTTACTATGAGCTACGGTAATCAAGACAGTGTGGTATTGGTGAAAAATAGAAAAGTAGTTCATGGAGCAGAATAGAGAACTTAGGAGTACAGTCACATAAAGCCAGACAGTGACATGGTAGCTAAAATGACTGGATCTCGCAATGGCCAACTGCTCAGTTTGAATAGTTGTTTTTGAGCAAAGAAGTAAAATAAATAATATAGAGCAAAGATAGTCTTTTTAACAAATGATATTGGAACAACATTCACTTGCAAAAAGAAAAACAGAAAGAAATCTAAATAAGGACCTTATGGCCTCTACAAAAATTAATTAAATATGGATCATAGACCTAAATGTAAAATGCAAAATTAGATTACTCCTAGAAGATAAAATAGAAGCACAGAAGCCCTTGAGTATGGCAGTGACTTTCTAAAAAGAATTACTTATGGGACCAGTAGATGGCAGAATGGCTATGTCACTGGACTCCCATGTAATTGACCACAGTTTGAGTCCTGGACCTGGCATGCGTGCCCAAAATCCTGAGAGGAAAATGAAAGAGAAGGGATTGCGGAGTGGCCGTCCCCCTGGGGGTTGATTATTCACTTTCTATCTCTTTGTCTTTCTGGTGAGTACATGCATCCAATAGCAAAAATCTCTCAACAAATATTTCTTTAATTTTATTTATTATCATTGTTATTATTAGTAGTATTTTTAAATTTGCTATAGGGCATGTATACTCACCAGAGACAGACAGTAAGAGAGAGAGAGAGAGAAAGTGAGAAAGCTAGCTGCCAGGTCCGGAACTTGAACCATGGTTGGTCATGTGGGAGTCTAGTGTCTTAACTACCACACCACCTGCTGGCCCCAGGCAATGACTTTTTAGATACAAAGGTACAATTCCTGTAAGAAAGAATGGATAAGCTGGACCTCTTTAAATTAAAAACTTCTGCTCTGAAAGATGATATTTAGAGAATGAAAAGACAAGCCACAGATTAGGAGAAAATATTTACAAAAGGCATAATTAATATAGGACCATTAACCTAAACATACAGAGAACTCTACAAACTCAAAAATAAGAAAATGAATAACCCAATTAAGAAATGGCCTAAAGACCTGAATAGATTTCTCTCCAAAGGAAATATAGAAATGGCAACTAAGCATTTGAAAAGATGTTTAACATCATTTGTTATTAAGAAAATGCAAATTAATGAGGTTCCATTATACAACTGTTAGAATAGCGCAAATCAAAAACTCTGCCACCACCAAGTGAGACAAAGACATGCAGCAACTGAAATTCTCACCTATTGGTAGTGGGGCTCAGAAGAACATCTGGTAGTTTCTTTAAAAAATGAACGTACTCTGAGACCAGCAGATGGCATAGTGGTTACGTCACTGGACTACTACATGACTGACAGCAGTTCAAGTCCTGGACCCAGTGGCTTCAAAATCACGCCGAGTGTGTGTGCATTCATGCCCAAGATCCCAGGAGGAGAATGAAGGAGAAGGGATTGTGTTGATCCCCCAGGGCAGGAGGGAGTGATTTCTCACTTTCCCCCTCATTGTTTCTGTCTCTTTCTCTCTCTCAGGCATGCACACTCTCCCTAAGGCAAAAGCTTCTCAAACATAAAAAACCCCCAAAACAAAAACTAAACATACTCTTACCATACGATCCAGTAAATGTGCTCCTTGCTATTTACCCAAATTCATTGAAAACTTACATTTACAAAAAACCTGCACATGTATGTTTCTAACAGTTGTATTCATAATTGCAAAACTTAGCAGCAACCAAGATGCCCTTTAGCAGGTGAATAGATGAAAAAACTGGCACATTTATTTACACAATGAGATAAATATATACAATGAGATAATTCCTTCTTTTGGGGGGGCGGCAGCGGGGAGAGGTTTTTGCTATAGGGCGCGTGCGCTCACCAGAAAGATAGAGAGAGACAGAGAGACAGAAAGTGAGAAATCACCCTCCCAGGGGGGATGGCCACACCGCAATCCCTTCTCCTCCATTCTCCTCTCGGGATCTTGGGCATGCACGCACACACGCCCGGCATGAGTTTAAGCCACTGGGTCCAGGACTTGAACCACAATCAGTCCAGCAACATAGACATTACGTTAACTGCTGATCCGAATAATTCCTTCTCTTTATTTTCCCTTTATTTTCCCCCCCAGAGGGTGTGTGCAGTTGCCATATAGGATGGGGGAGGAGGGAGAGAGAGAGAAATAACTCCCCAATGGGGGATTTGCACGCACATGCACCTGATTCCATTCCTCCTTTTCTCAGGATTTGGGACCTGCATGCACATGTGCTTAGTGTGTTTTTCAAACTGCCGAAGCCAGGATTCAAACCACAGTTGACCATGTGGGATCTGGCTCCCTACACACAGCACTTAACCATTGTGTTACAGGACTGGTCCAGGATATTTCTTAATACTAAAAAGAAACAAGTTCTCGTGTCATTTAAAAAAAAAAAAGGGGAGGAATTTTAAATACATATTACTAAGTGAAAGAAGTTAATATGACTCCAGGTACATAACTTTCTGAAGAAAGGCAAAATTATGAAGGCAGTAAAAAGATCAGTGGTAGGACCAGCAGATGGCATAATGGTTACCTCCCACATAGTCGACTGCAGTTCAAGCTCAGACCTGGTGGCTTAAAACTCACACCAGGCATGTGTGCATGTGTGCCCAAAATCCTGAGAGGAGAATGGAGGAGAAGGGATTGCGGCGTGGCCATCCTCTCTCGGGGGGTGATTTCTCCCTTTCTATCTCTCTGTCTCTCTCTGGTAAGTACAGGTGACCTGTAGCAAAAATCCCTCTCTAAAAACAAACAAACAAACAAACAGATCAGTGATTTCTGGGCTGGGAGGTGGGGAGGGTGAATAGACCAAGTATAGGGGATTTTTCTTTTTAAGATTTATTTATTTTATTTTATTTTTAATTCAACCACAGAAAGAGAGAGAGAGGGAGAGGGAACGTGAGAAAGCAAGCTGTGGTCAGCCATGTGGGAGTCCATGACACTGTAATGGTGGCTAACTGTCATCATGCATTTGCCCAAACACATAAAATGTACTACACGAAGAATAAACCCTAATGTAAACTAGGGACTTTGAGCGATAGTGATATGTCAACTAATTATTCATTGACTGCAGCAAGTCACTCTGGTGAAGGATTTTGATTGTGGGGTGATTTTACATAGATGGGAAAATGGGATATACGGGGTCTCTCTGTAATTTCAATTTAATGTTGTTATGAACCCAAATTGCTCTAAAAATGAAAGTGTGTATAAGTGTGTGTATGTATATACATTAATAATATACGTATACATATGAATATCTTGTTTCTTTTTTTTCAGAGAGGGATTTTTGCTATAGGGCACGTGTGCTCACAAGAGAGAGGGAGAGAGACAGAATGTAAGAAATTACCCTCAAGGGGAATGACCATGCCACGATCCCTTCTCCTCCATTCTCCTCTCAAGATCTTGGACCCGCACACACATGTAACCGGCATGAGTTTTAAGCCCCCAGGTCCAGGACTTTAACCGCAGTCAACTACATGGGAGTCCGCTGGTCTCTGAATACCTTGTTTCTAACTAAGGAAGTACTTTCTATACATAAAAGCAAGTTTTTACAACAAAATAATCCCTGGCCAGCAGGTAGTGTGAAGGTTAAGGCACTGGAGCCCATATGGTTGATCTTGTGATTTGAGTCCGGGACCTAGGGAGCTTGAAAATCATATTGAACATGTGTGTGTGCATGCCCCAAATCCTGAGAAGACTAAGGAAGAAGGGATCGTGGTGTGGCCATTCCCTATGGGGGGTTGGGGGTGGGTGATTTCTCATTGCCCTCTCTCTCTCTGGAGAGCACACACGCTCTACTAAATTTAAAACGAAAACAAACAAACAAAACACCAAGGAGAAAATCCACCATTTGATTTTTCAAAAACCTAAAAGTCAAACAGAAAGCTAAGAAATATATTTACAATTATGGCAAAGGTTGAATGACCTTAGTCAAAGGGTAAAAGCATGTCATGAGCAGACGAGATAATCAGGCAAAGGAGATGCACAGGTGAGGTAGACACTAAGGTTTAACTCATCCAGCCTGGACTTCCCCTTCCACAGTGCCTCCTGGACCACAGAGACTAGAACATTGAAAATTACATTTCCCTGGCTTTCTCTCAAGGTACTCAAGATTAATGAATACCTTGCTAGAAGATATTTATCTCAGCAATATAAATACAAATGTTAAAAAACAGAAGCAACTTACATGTTCACCATTAATGAAAGAGTTAAGCAAACTCTAGTGAATTATAGAGATTATTATACAATCACTTCAAACGATGATCAAGGAAGGTTTTTAATAACCTAGGACTAGGAAGGCCCTCAGGTAAATTACCTCCATGGAGACTATAACCTCCTCCCAACCCCAATTCCAAAATAGAAACACCTTTCTATCTCATGGTAATTGAACAAAATTGACATTAATAAGAGTCTGAATATTGTCTTTTATTTTCCATATTTCTTTTGTTTTTCCTTCTCTATTTGAAGCAAAAGTATTTCAAGAAACCAACTCACCTTGTAAGCAGTGATGGAGAGAAGTATTTCTTGATGTCATCTGGGAAAGAATAAGCCATAGCCATGCTCTCTGATGTTTTTAGGCTGAGACCTTGAGACACAAACCCTTGGAGCAGAAAGAAGGGGGATGGGCCGATCAGTAATCTAAGTTATTACTACTTGTTCTTAAACCAGACAACTCAAGACCTAGGACTCTTTCCATGAGATAAGCTTTATAGATGAGAGATAGGTGACAGATAGGTAGATAATAGATAGATAGAGATAGATAGATAGATAGATAGATAGATAGATAGATAGATAGATAGATAGATAGATAGATAGATAGATAGATAGATAGATAGATAGATAGATAGATAGATAGATAGATAGATAGATAGATAGATAGATAGATAGATAGATAGATAGATAGATAGATAGATAGATAGATAGATAGATAGATAGATAGATAGATAGATAGATAGATAGATAGATAGATAGATAGATAGATAGATAGATAGATAGATAGATAGATAGATAGATAGATAGATAGATAGATAGATAGATAGATAGATAGATAGGGATAAATAGATAGATAAGAGAGAGAAGATAGAGATAGGTAGGTAGATAGATAAAGAAAGATAGATAGATAGATATGATAGAGATAGATAGATAGATAGAGATGATATATATATATATAGAGAGAGAGAGAGAGAAAGAGAGAGATAGATAGAAAGAAAGAAGATATATATAGACAGGTGGATGCAAAGGTAGATAGACATTTACTAGATAGGCAAGTCTATTACATCAACCCAGATATATAATTGAATATTGCAGGATATAGATAGTAATAGTTACATATAAGAGATTTGAGAGAAAGTTTTTCCATCAGTGTTTCAAATGAGATGAAAGAAGGCCATAATTAGGTTAATAAACAGCCTTTAATTTTTTCCCCAAGTGGTATTTTAAACTATTTCAAAGTACTTTTTCATCTCAGAGTAGTCACTCTATTATAGAGATCAAAGTTTGAGGTAAAATTAATGTGTTCTACTTGTTCTGGGACTCAGACTATTTGAATGAGGATAGACTACCACTTACAGACAACCATTAGAAGTGTATGCTATATCTCGCATATTATATAAGAAGAATCTCAGATGTAGAAGAGAAAATGACTGGCCTAGAAAAATCCAACACGAAGACTGAGAAAATGGCCCAAAAATTTGAGAATAATATGCGAGAAGTACTGGATACCATCAAACGTCCAAATATCCGGATAATTGGCATTCCAGAAGGTGAAGAGTTCCATAAGGGCATTGATAATCTATTCCATGAAATCCTGCAAGAAAACTTTCCAAACCTAGAGAGGCATTTGAAGATCCAGTCCCAGGAAACACAAAGGACCCCAAATAGAATCAACCTAAGAAGATCTTCTCCAAGACACATTATAGCCTGGTTGACCAAAACCGCAGACAAAGACAAGATACTAAGATTGGCAAGAGAAAAACATCAAGTTACCTACAAGGGACATCCCATCAGGCTAACAGCAGATCTCTCATCGGAAACAATGCGAGCGAGAAGAGAATGGGAAAATATATTCAAAGTGTTAAGAGAGAAGTAATTTCAGCCAAGAATACTGTACCTGGCAAGATTATCTTTCAGGTGGGAACACAAGACAAGAACATTCTCAGATAAACAAAACCTGAAAGAGTTTACCAGCACCAGACCATATCTCCATTGTAAATTTCTTATGAAAAACTTAGGATTACTTAAAAAGGTAGAGACCAAAGGTGGAGCCAAAAGCCATGGAAAATTATTTCTGGACCAGAAGGAACAGTATCGAGTCAAGGAACTGGAAACATGAGTAGTCCCCTTATTTGTAGACCCAAGCTCCCCAGCAAATGCCTGAAATTTCAGATAGTACCAAACCCTACATACACTATGTTTTTGTTTGTTTGTTTGTTTTTTCTGATGTGACAACCAATATAGCTACTAAGTGACTAACAGACAGTATCCACGTGTACACACTGAAAAAAAGAGATGACTTGCATGACAGAGCAGAACAGCATGAGATTTCAGCCTGCTACTCAGAATGACATAATTGAAAACTAAATGAATTGCTTTATTTCTGAAATGTCCTGGTTGGTATTTTTGGATCATAGTTGATCATAGGTAACTAAAACTTTAGAAAATGAAACTGGGTAAAGGGAGCTACTGTATCTGGCTGGATTTTAGAATCACTGTGGAACAATGACCATTGTAGGCCTCTTATGTCCTCCCCCTGGAATCATGGTGTCTTTTGTAGTTACTGTGTATCCATTTCACCCCATGTCACCATTATTTGTTTGGGGTGATAGACAAAAATAACTTGTCTATTTAGTTTTTTGGCCTTCAGATCAAAATATGGTAGCCAGCCAGGCATGGTGGTACATTCCTATAAGTCCAGCTATAGGAAGGAGAGGCTGGCAGAAGAATCATGAGTTCTAGGCCAGCCTGGAAAACAGAGCAAGATATGTGAGTCTACATATGAGATGCACATATAAGATGTCTTTGAGTTGTATTCATAGGTGCCTTATTCACAGCTAAGTCTGAATTAGGATGAGATCCTAGACACTAAGTCCAAGGTCTGGGCCTGATGCCATGATAAGACTTTAGAGAGACATGGGGGAGAAGAGAGTAGGTTGTATGTGAGAAGGATGTGAATTGTCAGAGGGTCAACTATGAGATATTATATTTTCTAAAAAGACCATAGAAATATTTCTGGTCCCATTGTTACCCTTTGACACTCTTGCCATAAAAAAGGTAGAGTCAAGCCAGTCAGTGGCATGGTGGTTAAGGCAGCTGGATCTCACATGGCTGACTGCATGGTTGGTCCTGTACTCAGCACTGTGAAAAACACACTGACCACATGTGTGTGCATACCCAAAATCCAAAAAAGGAGAAAGGAGGAGAAGGGATTGTGGCATGACTATTCCCCATTGGGTGTGCTTTCTCACTTTTCCTCTCTCTCCCTTTCTCTCTCTTACAAGTGTGTGCACCTTTTAGAAAAAACATTTTTTAAAGGTGGAGTCTATTTGAATATGCCTTGGTCTTTAAAAAAAAGAATTATTTTAATTTTATTTAGTGTTATTAATGTTTTAATTTGACCAGAGAGAGAGAGAGAGAGAAAGAAAGTCACCAGGTCTGGAACTCAAACTGTAGTCAGCCATGTGGGAGTCACGTGCCCCAACCTCCATGCTACCTACTGACAGCTGAATATGCCTGGTCTTTGCAGCTGCCTTGGCAAGCAGTTTGTGGCAAGAGGTATTCTGAGTGACTTCCAAAGCTGGGGCACAAAAGGTAGTTTGGCTTTCTCCTGGATCTTTTTCTCTCTCAGGACATTCATCGTTCTAATACAGCTACCATGTTGTTGCTCAGGTCACATGGAGAAGTCACATATGGGTGTTTCAACTGATCACCCCAGGTCTGGAGTCAACCAGCAGCCAGAATCAACTGCCAGATGTACAAATAAACAGACCTTCAAATAACTCCAGCACCCAGGTTTTCAATCTTCAGGCCAGCTCTCTGGAGATAAAACAAGTCATCCCTACTCGTTCCCTATCCAAATTTGTGAACTGCGGAATCAAAAAATGTAATAAATATTGGTTTCTGGACGAAATTTTGTGGTGATTTGTTGGACAAGCACAGTATCTACAACAACAGCAGTAAATAAACTATACTATTGTAAGATATTTATATTTTATGTGAAGTGCTACGCTATTAGGTCTATGTAGACTGCTATAAGTAATGACACACGTTCTAATTCCTAGAGTAGCCACTAAAATACATACATACATGCATAAAATGTAAAGAAATATAACACAAAACTTAACCCAGTAATTAAAACAGAATACTAAATACAATTTTATTTACTCTTTTTTTAAATTTTAGGTTTTTGCCATAGGGTATGTATGTGCGCTTGCTGGAGAGAAACAGAAATAAACAGTGAGAAGGAAAGTGAGATATCACTCCCTGGGGAGGATGGTCATGCTATAATCCCTTCTCCATTCTCCTTCTGGGATTTTGTGCATGGACACACATGTACCCAGCATGATTCTCAAGCCACCAGGTCTGGGACTAAACTGCGATCGGCCATGTGGGAGTCCAGTATGTAACCATCACACCATTTTGTTATATCCTCTTGGTGTGTATGACATAACTAGTCTTGACATTCAGGCCTATTTTGAGTGGAGGAGTTGATCCTGACTTACATGAGGAAACTACACAACATGTTGAAAGTAAAAGGATGGGTGCTAGCAGCTGGCATAGTGGTTAGGGCACTGGGCTTTTACTGACTAACTGCAGTTCAAGTCCCGGACCCAGAGACTTGAGACTCACGTTGGGTGCATGTGCATCTGTGCCCAAGATCCTGAGAGGAGAATAGGTGAGAAGCAATTCTGGCATGGCCATTCCCCCTAGGAGGTGATTTCTTGTTTTCTGTCTCTCAGTCTCTCTCTGTCTGTTCAGTGAGTACATGTGCCCTATAGCAAAAATCTCAAAGAAAGAAGAAGAAGGAAGGAAGGAAGGAAGGAAGGAAGGAAGGAAGGAAGGAAGGAAGGAAGGAAGGAAGGAAGGAAGGAAGAGGATGGACTAGCTGGTGGTGTGGGATTGGGCAGCTGGATCCCCTATGGTCAACTATGTGGTTTGAGTCCCAGATTGAGTGACAAAAAACACATCAGGTACATGTGCACACGTACCCAAAATCCCAAAAGGAGAGAGAAGTAGCGTAGGTAGAGTAAAAGGGATTGTGGAGTGATGTTCCCCATGAGGGTGGTAGTGTTCACTTTCTCTTTCTCTCTCTTTCTCTCCCTCTCTCTTTCCTCCCCCCTTCTTCTTCTCTCTCTCTCTCCCTCCCTGCATGTGCCCCTCTCCCTCTCTCTCTCTCTCCCTCCCTCTCTCCCTCCCTGTCTCTGGCAAGCACATATGCCCTTTGGTAATTTTTTTAAGGGAAGAAATTAAAAGGATACAAAAAGGAACATGCAGCTAGGAGGTAAAAGAAGATGACAAAGCTATACTGTAATGATACAGTAGACTTTAAGACAGAGACTATTGTGAAGAATAAAGGGATTGTCAGATAACAATTAAAGGATCTGTTCATTAAGATTACAAAACAATTTAAAATATAGGTGAATCTATATCAATCCTGAAACACTGAGCAAAACATAACACAACAAAGGAAAAAATTGACACATCTATAATTATGACTGGGAATTTTAACAGTAATAGGTTGAAGAAGCACATTCTAGCTTAGTAAGGATAACAATTTGAGCAGCACCATCAATAAATTTGACTTAAGATCATATTTCTAAAAGGATATTTTTAAATATGACATCAAAAGCATAGCAACAACACAAAAAAAATAAATAAATTGGACTTCATTAAAATTAAGAACTTTTGGGGACCAGCAGTTAGTTTAATGGCTACATTCCTGGACTCCCATGTAGTCGACCGTGGTTCAAGTTTTGGACCTGGTGGCTTAAACTTACGCCGGGCATGTGTGCATGTGTGCCCAAGATCCCGAGAGGAGAATGGAAGAGAAGGGATTGTGGCATGTCCATCCCCCTGGAGGTGATTTCTCACTTTCTGTCTATCTCTCTCTGGTAAACACATGCCCCCTATAGCAAAAATCTGTGTCTCCAGCAAGTGCACATGCCTGATAGCAAAACAAAATCTCCCTTACATAAACAACGTTTTTTAAACCAACAGAAAATAACAAGTGTTGGTGAGGATGTGGAGAAATTGGAACTCTCACATATTGCTGTGGGAATGTAAAATGGTGCAGCCCCTGTGGAAAACAGCTTGATGGTTTCTCAAAAGGTTAAACATAGAACTATCGCATCATCCAGCAATTCTACTCCTATTATATCCAAAGAATTGAAATCAAGGGCCTGAACAGATATTAAACACCAATATTCATAGCAGCATTATTCACACTAGCCAAAAGGTGGAAGTCCGAACAGGAACTGGGAACCTTCCCATGGAGGATTGCCCTGCAGACTGTTGCATTTTACTGCTGGGTCACCCTCTGGCTGATCAAATCTCTTTCCAAAGGAAGTACTAATACTACTTGCAAGGGTTCCATTCAGCTATGAAATACAACGCATCTCCCGAGTTTCTGCCTGCAGTTCCAGTCAGGGAGAGCGTGCTAATAGATGCTGTGACCCATCATGGTTCTGGAACATGCAGTCTGCTTGGCCCATGTGATTGGGTTTAGGCCCTCATCCCCATTTCCCATGACTTTCACCTCAGTTGTCCTCAGGGCCTGTGTCCTGCCCTGAACTTGGGCTGTTTGGCTGTGTTCCCAATGCCGTTGTCAGAGCTCATCATTCCCTTGGGTTTCAAAAGACATTGCCTATTTCCTGCCTTCACCAGTCTTTGGTGGGATAATGTCATAAATGTTCATAAATTCCCGATTTATGGCCCAGCGCTAGCTGATGTCACATCATTGCCTGCCATTTGAAATCTCTAGCTGCTGTAAACCAGCCCTGGATCGGACATACAAGCTTTGCTTTTGAGCAGAAACAGGCCTGAGCGTGCCATGCGTGTGAGATGCGGCACCTTGTACCACGCGTCCATATTTGATGGAATGACTTTACAACGAAGCTGGTGCTCCTCCCCACCAACAACCTTCCACGTGAACTCACCTCCCCCTCTGCTGTCTTGTCATGCTGTTCTAGCTGTGTTTTAGATGTGTCCCAAAATAAGCATAAAAGTTACTTCTCATCTCAGTAAATGGTTTTCTTTAAAATAACCTGGGTAGTCCAATTTATTTCCAATATAGTAGCCATTTCTAAGGCTCAAAAAAATCATTGAATAATAAACAAATGCAACTGAGACAGCTGCATTTTTTTCTGATAGGTGACATCCTTAATTTCAATTCAGCTCAGTGTATTGGCAGGGGAGTGTCACCTGGCAGTAAATAAGCTTCCTATCATGAATATGGAGAAAAATAAAATGGAGAGAGGATGGGATGGCATCTGTTACTGATATTGGAGATGTTTGGAATCCCATAAGAACAAATTACTATCATAAAAACAAACAAAATCAGGAAGATAAAGACATAAAAAGTCATTTGGGTAAAATTATTTAGCTATAGGAACCAGCAAATGGTGCAGTGATTATGTCACTGGATTCCCACATGGCCAACTGTGGTTCAAGTCCTGGACCCAGTGCCTTGAAATTCATGCCAGGCACATGTGCATGCATCCCCAAGATCCTGGGAGGAGAATGAAGGAGAAGGGATTGCAGCAAGGCCATCTCTCCTGAAGAGCGATTTCTCACTTTCCCTCTCACTGTCTGTCTCTCTCTCTCTCTCTCTGGCAAGCACACACTCCCTAAGGCAAAAACCTCTTAAAAACATTATTTGGGTACATTTTTGGAATAAGCGTATGAGTACATTTTTATGTAGACAATGATGTACTTTGCTGGGCTATTATATAATTGAACTTTATACCCACTAATTTTAGGTGTATGTGCAAATTACAAGTTAAAAATTTATAATAGGTCTTTACCGAAGGAAACTATGGATTTCCAGCATATATCAGACAATCAAAACAATTTAGACCCAGCCTCCATGGCACAGGTGGTAGCATACTGGCCTGTGGTGCTAGAAGTCACGTCCAAACCTTGAGTTTGAATCTCCAGTCTACCTGAAACATGCCAAGGATGCGCACATCCAAGATTCTGACTAGCTCGAGGGATGGAGGAACAGGATCTCAGTGTGACAAGATCTGTGGAAGGTACCTGTCTCTCTCTCTCTCTTATAGAAGAAAAAGACAAACTTTAGAAAAAAGTAATTTAGGATAGCCAGTGGTGGTTAAGGTGGCTGGATCCCACATGGCCAATTGCAAGGTTTGAATCGCAGACCCAGTAGCTTAAAAATTGCACCAAACACGTGTGTGTGCCCAAAATCCTGAAAGGAGAATGAAGAAGGGCTTGCAGCCAGGTCTTCCCCCCCGGCGATGCTTTCTCACTTCTCTCTCTCTCTCTTCTCTCTTTCTCTCTGTCTGTCTCCAGCTAGCACACATGCCCTGTAACAAATTTAAAATTTAAAAGGCAATTTAGGCTTGATCTCCTACTTTCCATAGCTTCAATATAGTGATTAGGAATGTACACAGTGATGAATCACAGTGCTTCTTAGGTAGTGCTCATAAGTACCCTATGTTTTAAAATATAAGTGAATTAGAGACCAAATTTCTGGTCTCTGATCCCAGCAACTCAGATTCACTGTTTTGGAATGTGTGCTCATCAGACTTCTAGAGAGAGACAAAAAGACAGAATGTCAGAAATCACCCCCTAGGGGGATGGCCATGCCACAATCCCTTCTCCTCCATTCTCCTCTCGGGATCTTGAGCACGCACGCACACGTACCCAGCATGAGTTTTCAGCCACCGGGTCTGGGACTCAAACCATGGTTGACTAAGTGGGAGTCCAGCAATGTAACTATTATACCATCTGCTGGTCCCAGCCCCAATCTACATTTTAATAAGAACACTAAGTGATTCTAATGTATGTGGTCTCTTTACAGACTTAGAGAGATGGTTTAAGGCACTGTAAGATGCGATTTCTTTCTTTTTTTCTTTCTTTCGTTCTTTCTTTTGTTTTTGTTTTGTTTTGTTTTGTTTTGTTTTTGTATTTGGAGAGAGAAATTTTTGCTATAGGGTGTGTGTGTTTGCTGGAGAGACAGAGAGATGGAGAGACAGAAATCATTTCCTAGGGGGAATGACCATGCTGCAATCCCTTCTCCTCCATTCTCCTCTCAGGATTTTAGGCCCACATGCACATGCACCTGGTATGAGTTTCAAGCCACCAGTTCTGGGACTAGAACCACAGTCGACGACGTGGGAGTCCAGAGACATAACCATTACGCCATCTGCTGGTCCCGCCAGTTTCTTTTGAATCATTAAAGAAGAACAAAATTATTTGTATTATAATGTATTGGCATGTTTGGAAGCTAGCAAACCCTGCGGGGATCACAGGTAATAGCTCTCAGTGGTCAACATACTTGGTAATACAAAGCAGTTCATTCCTGAGCACACTGGGTAACAGGAAATCCCGCATGTAAGAACTAGGATTCTAGAGCCAATATTCCCACTGGAGAACAGGCTACTTGCCTAATATTTATCTGCCTGTTAACCACAGCAAATTTTAGAGCATATGTGTCCTAGTTTCTTCTCCCACAACTGGAGCTACTAATTTTATCTGGATTTTCAGTTCTGTGCCCTCTCCACTAGACTCCAGACAGGCTCAAAAAAGTCTCGTAAGCATTGGCAGTCAGGGGATTACGCTCTCATGACTTCTCTAAGTATCTCCTATCTTCTCCTGAAGTTTTTTTTCCTCTCTTATTTTATTTTTTTTACAAGTAAAGTATGAATTTATTTTGGTACAAAAACTTTTTGAAATTCATACATAGTTTTCCCATGGCACGTATTTCCATGAGCTTTCTTTCTAAAACTGTTTTTAATGAATTTACATTCATTCCCTAAGCATCAACACACCATACAAAATATGATTTTCCATCCAGAATATACTGCATAGTGGCTTAATCATGCATGTTATCATCAATAATTTTCCCTTTCTAGTTTCATATGTGTGTGTGTGTGTGTGTGTGTATTTTTTTATCCCTATTTCTGACCGTCTGCCCTTTCCCGCCCTCCTCCCATACTATCTCTGGTGTCTACAGTTGTTTTCCATTCCTTCACACAATTTCTTAAATAATCTAACTACTTTTGGTAGCGATTTCAGCTGGTAATTTCAAGAAAAACAGTTTTAACTTTAATAAATCAAAGAAAGGCTAAGGAACTTTGCTTAACACTTAAAGCCAGGAAACAGGTTAGGATTCTGTTCAAATAGTAGGTCCATGAACCTATCTTTTTGATGCACAAACTTGATTCTTCCCAAAGCAAGCTGCCCCACATAACGAGGACCATCTTTTGCCTTTTAGTCCAACTCTACTCATCACACCTTCTTCGAATACACATCTACAGGCATCCTCCAGCCTTCCTCCTCAGCTACTTAGATATAAGTCTTAACCTTGGCTGCCATTATGTTCATTATGAAAACTTCTAAAAATCCCAGCATCGGGCCAGCTCTGAGGCCTGGTAGTTGAGGGAGCCAGATCCCACGTGGCCAACTGCATGATGAGGAACAGCCCTGGCAGCATGTGCGTGCATTCCCCAAATCCCGACAAGATGGAGAAATGGAGAAGAGGGGTTGCGGCATGGCACACCCCATGGGAGGGTGCTATTTCCCTCTCTCCCTCCTCTCTCCCTCCTCTCTCAAGCACACAAACATATACACTCTCTGGAAAAATAATGAATAAATAAAATTTCAATGCCTAACTCCAAGCATATACAAAAATTAATTCAAAATAGATCAAAGACCTAAACATTAGCATATAAGTTATAAAACTCTTAGAAGAAAGCATGGGGTAAGTTATTAGGACCTTAGATTTGGCAGTGTATTCTTAAATATGAAACTAAAAACACATTTAACCAAAGAAGAGATAGGTAAATTGGAGTTCATCAAAATTAAGAACTTCTGTGTATCAAAGGATAGGACCAAGAAAATGAAGAGGCCAGAAGGTGGCATGACAGCAAAGTACAACAATTTTTGAGGCTTACCCACACAAGAAGGTTCCAAGGAACCCAGAGCTCTTTGAATATGGTGAACACACACCTGCCTATAACCTGGGAGGACCCTGCTGGGGGTGCTTTCTCTCTGTTTCTCTCTTTTCCCTGTCTCTCATGGAAGAAGTAAACTTTGAAAAGAAAAGAAAAAAGGTAAAAGACAATCTACAGAATGGGGGAGAATATCTGTAAAACATATATCTGATAAAGATATAGTATCCAGAATACCTAAACTATTTGTAAAACTTATCCCAAAAAATGGGGGGGGGGGAAGACAAGCAATCTATTTTTAAATGGGCAAAGGATTGAAATGGACATTGCTTCAAAGAAGATATGAGGATGGCCAACAGTCAGATGAAAGGACCCTCAACATTTGTTACTTTAAAAAAAAAAGAGAAAGACAGAAAGATTAGTTTAGGACTTGCAGACCAAAAATCAGAATGAGATACCAATTCACACCCACTGGCCATGATTTTGGAGTCAGCAGGTAGTGTGATGGTTAAGGCACTGAACTCTCACATGGCAGACCACAGTTTGAGTCCTGGACCCGGAAGCTTGTTTTCTCACTTTCTCTCTCTCTCGCTCTCACTCTCTCTCGCTCTCATGAGCACACACACCCTGTAGCAAAAAACATTTAAATAATAATAAATAAAAGAGAATAAATAATTATTTTTAAATGTCATGATTTAAAAATAAAATAAAGAAAAATAACAAATGTTGATATGAATATGGACAAATTGGAGCATTGTTGGTAGGGTTATTAAATGGTGCCATCAGTGTAGAAACTGGTTTGGCAGAACCTCATCCCAGAGCCTTTTTACAGAATAAATTATATTGGTTTTATTAAATCCCATGGCCTGACTCTGGTCTTTTCATCTTTGCCGCCTCTGACCTTGCCGCTGTTCCCAAACCAAACCTAACACCAACTCTGTGTCCTTTTGTTAGTATCTTAACCTCCCTGTGCTTCAGTTGTCTAATTTGTACTATAACACTGATTTTTTAAAAAATAATTATTTTATTTAACCTTACATATCATTATTACTTTCCAGTTTGATCAGCCAGAGAGAGAGAGAGAAGGTGAGAAAGCAAGCCACCAGGTCCAAGACTTGAACTGTGGTCAGCCATGTGGGAGTGTCCAGCGCCTTCACTACCACACCACCTGCTGGTCCCCTATAATATTGATCTTATCAACTATTGGGTCATCAGAAAGTCATAGCATATTTTCTGTTTTTCTATACAAAAAGGCGTCATGACTTTTCCAATGACCCAGACAGAAAACAAGAACTCACCACCACCCCCCCCCCCCGGGGGAATGGTCACACCACAATCCCTCTTCCTCCATTATTCTCTCAGGATTTTGGACACATGTGCACATGTGCCCAGTGTGAGTTTGAAGCTGCCCAATCTGGGACCTGAACTGCAGTTGGCCATGTGGGAGTCCAGTGACATAACCATTACACAATCTGCTGGTCCCGGGCCGTGACTTTTTACTGTTTGTTTCTCTGAAACCAGTTTTGGTGCTCAGCACATAGCAGTGCTCAGTGCAGTGGTGGCTGAAGAATTCCAACCGGCACACATTAAGCAACTGGGCGTGACTGAGGAGAGCCACCTCACAAAAACTCCAAGTCTGGGACATTGACCAGGCCTTAAACTTTTCTCTCCCTCTTTCCTTCTAAGTCAGCCAGGGCAGACCTGAGAGCTCTATTCTGACCTTCTGGTCAAGGTGGCCCCACATTTCCAGAAGTAGACTGGAGCCCAGCCAACCTCCCAGGATGTCAGCCCAAGCTCGGCATCCCCTAATGCAGAACTGTGGGCAGTGGTGTTTTCCTGGCGGCTGGGGCCAGCATTGTAATGAGCGGTAAAAACCAGAGAAACAGTGAAGCTATGCCAGGCATTCTCATTCTCGGAGAGCTGGTGCGGTTTTCAATGAGCAGGGTGGCAGTGAGAGATAAGGACAGGAATGTGAATTGCCATTGTGCCTCGCTCTGTAAGCAACTGGAGGGCTTTTCTGTGGCGTCCTTTGTAATGCCAGGTGGCAGCGATTATCATAAACTCAGAATGGGTGCATAATTAGGCTCTTCCTTTCTTACTGGCTCCTGTTTCCCTTGAGCCTTCCTTGCATCCAACAATCCTACCGCTTGATGCCAACGAAGCATGAATGTATGACTGGAGAACACTGAGAGGCTCAGTCGGGCTTCTCAGCTCTACTGTTGGCCCGAGCTCCGGAACGGAATGAGCAATTCCCCCATCTTCTGCCTCAGTTTCCCTCTAATAGAACCCAGAATTCATAGAACACTGTCCATCTTGTTCTCAGAGTGGAGCAGAAGCGGGGAATGGGGGGGAGGGTCCACCTTAGGGTGCAACAAGGGTAAATTGATACTATTTTTTAAAAATTTTTAATTGCGGGAACCAGCAGTTAGCGTAATGGCTATGTCGCTGGACTCCCACATAGTCGACCGCGGTTCGCGTCCCGGACCCGGTGGCTTAAAACACACCAGGCGCGTGTGCGTGCCCAAGATCTCGAGAGGAGAATGGAGGAGAAGGGATTGCGGCGTGACCATCCCCCCTGGGGGGTGATTTCTCGCTTTCTATCTCTCTGTCTCTCTCTGTCTGTCTGGCAAGCACACACGTCCTATAGCGAAAACCTCTCCAAAAAAAAATTTTTTTTTTAATTGCCAGAGAGAGGATACACTTAGCAGAGCGAGACAGAGAAAGAGGGAAGTAGAAAAAACTGCCCCGTGGGGTGTGATCACACTGAAATCCCTTCTTTGTTTCTCACTTCTGTAGGATGTGGGGCATGCACACACAGGTACCTGGTATGTTTTCCAAGCCACCGGGCCAAAAATTAAACTGTGGTCAATCCTGTGGGATTTGGCCCCCTAGGCTATGGGAGGACTGGTACTTTTTTCTTTTTTTAATGCTTGATATTTTTAAGCTCATGCCTGGCCTGTATCCGCTGGATAATTACCTCCTGGGTGCTTCAGAGTTCTGCCTTTGCTGCCTTGTATCTAGAAGCCCGGGCTGAGGCCAGAATACCCTGCACTCGGCACGTGTTTATTACCTGTTTGTGGCTTATTACGATGATTAAGATCTCAGGGCAACTGTGGAGCAACAGTAAAACGCAGCGTTCTTCAAGGCTGACGCACATGGGAAGCTCCCGCGTTCATATCTGAAGACCTCTCCGCATCCGGCAGGCATGTGTGCAGCAATGATCCAGGGCTGGCTGAAGCTTGTGGGTGAATTGTGGCATGGAGGCTCTGTTGGGAGTGTGGTCTCTCTCACTCATAGAAGAGATAAAGAAACTTAAAGAAAAATCTTTCTTTAAAGAAAAAAAAAAAGAAATGTTGAGTAACTTAAAAAAAAAAAAAATTCTATCTCAACTGAGAATTTTGCATCCCTAATTTGGGATCAGCTTTGCAGTCCCCAAGCCATTGGCTAGCGCTTTCCCCAGCTCTTGACCTGAGCACATTTCTCATTTATGCTCTTCAACTGCCCCTCCCAGGACTGGCAGGTGAGTGGGAGGGGCAGAATGATGATCTTGGGCTGCAGCTGCCTCAAAGAGCAGCCTTACAGAGATGCCCTCTTTGTTCTCTGGTTGGTTCCAATCTTCAGTGTTTGATCCAGGGTGAGGACTAAGAGGCATTTGTCATAATTCAAGGTGGTAGCAGGCTGAGTATGGTTGGCCCATGCATTGACTTTCTCATTTCCTTAACATCCTTAGAAACGCTTTCAAAATCCAGGTACCAGGTGGATGGTCGGTACTAGCTTGCACTGACTGGCAAGTGTTGGTCTTGTTCTGTGTCTATTTACATACTGGTATTTTGACCTGAACTTGTACTTTACAGGAAATACGCTGCTTTTTGCAAAAACTATTCACTCAGAATTTACTATCCAGGGCCTGGTGGTTGGAGCAGCCAGACCCCACATGACCAACCTCACAGTTGGAGTCCCAGAGCCAATGACTTGTGATACATGCCAGGCATGTGTGCATGCATGTCCAAAATCCCAAAAGGGAAGAAATAGAGAAGGGATTGTGGCATGATCATCCCCCATGAGTGCTTCCTCCTCTCCCTTTCTCTCTGTTTCTCTGTCTCTCTCTGGTGAGTGCATGTGCCTACTACCAAAAATAGAAATTCACCCTCCAAATCTGAAATCCACTACTATGAATGTTCACACTGAGTAAGGGAGCCTATTAAGTGGCCCTTAATAGGCTCAGGGTGCAGGGTGGAGTGGACTAAGGACTAAAATCTTCCCTCTCCTCTCCTAGAAATTAAGCCCTTTATGGTTTCAAGTTAGAGACCCCTGGGCACACAGAGACAGGGTAGGTAGAATCCTTAAACTTTTTTTTTTTTTTTTTTAGATTTTTGTCATAGCGTTCATGTGTTCACTGGAAAGAGACAGAGAGAAAGTGAGAATCCCCTCTCAGGGGGAATGGGCACTCTGCAACCTGTTCTCCTCCATTCTCCTCTTGGGATTTTGGGCAGGCACACACACACACCCGGCGTGTCTTTCAAGTCTTCAGGTCTGGAACTCAAACCACAAAGTTGGCTATGTAGGATCCAGCACTTTTGCCACCATGCCACCTGCTGGCCCAGAATCCTTAATACTTTTAACGCGATGTCTTACTGTTGACTTCCGTGGCTGCATATATTCACTATGAGGCCCTGAGAGAAAATATCATCTGTGACTCATGTCATTTAGTAATGTATACCTCCCAGAAAGAGACCCACTCATCAGTTCATTAACTTAAGTAATTCATACTGTAAATTGTTCTGTTTGATTTCAAAATTCTTAGTGGCTGTCCACATAGATTTTGGTTTGTTTAATTTTATTATTTATTTCTTCTAGAAACGAGGGAGACAGAGAGAGACATAGACCTTCAATAGGGTCTTCACACCACAGTCCACCCCCACCCTCAGCCGGCCCTGATGGTGGGCACATTCACATGTGCTCATGTGCACCGAGAGACCCCGTGATGCGAAGTCAGGACCCGACCATGTGGGGACAGCATTGCAGAGCGATGCATTACTGCTGCACCACTGGCTGGCCCTCTACAGATGGTTAAGAATATGGTGACCAGCAGATGGCGTAATGGTTATGTTGCAGAACTCCCATGTGGTTGACTGCAGTTTGGGTCCTGCACGCAGCAGCTTAAAACTCATACCAGGCATATGTGCGTGTGTACCCAAAATCCTGAGAGGAGAATAAAGGAGAAGGGAATGTGGCATGGCCATCCTCCCTGGGGGGTGATTTCTCACTTTCTGTCTCTCTGTCTCTGTCTCTCTGGTGAGTGCACACCCCTATAGCAAAGATTTCTCTCTCTCTCTAAAAAAAAGGGGTGGGCAGCAGACGGTGTGATGGTTATGTCACTGGACTCCTACGTAGTCAACCACGATTTGAGACCTGGACCTGGTGACAAAAAACTCACTCTGGGCACGTGTGCATGTGTGTCCCCCAAAATTCCTGAGATGAGAATGGAGAAGAGATTGCAGCATGGCCATCCGCACTGGGGGGTTGTTTCTCACTTTTTATCTCTCTGTCTTCTGGTGAGTGCACATGCCCTATAGCAAATACCTCTTTCTCATTAAAAAAAAAAAA
>NW_006159863.1:2990968-3002515 GCF_000334495.1 Tupaia belangeri chinensis | reverse complement strand
TGTGTGTGTGTGTGGTGTGTGGATGTGTTTTACTGTTTGTTTTTCATTTTCATTATAAAAATAGTTGAGATTTTGAGTGACTAGAGAAGCACTATTATTTCTCCCATTTAAAAAGACCAAGTTCTCAGAAATCAAAACAAAAATGAAATGAATAAAAAGACCAGATTCCCATGCTCTAAAAGATTGTTATTCATCGCAGCTTCAGAGGAACACGAGATCGAGACATCAGGGGACGGCTGTATTGCAGTGAGAAACTGGGAACTGCGTCAGGGCTTGCTCGCCAAAGGGCAAATGGCGGCCCCTCTCAAGCTGTCCTTTCTTCGCAGTCACGGCCAGTGAGCGCTCCCACTGTTCTCTCTCATTTTTTCAGACTGTATTATTGTCCTCCTGGGTCTCTAACGACCACTGCCGCGAACCTACCTCTAGTGGGGGAGTCTTTAGGCCGTGTGTGAACACTAAATAATGAGGGACAGCAGGCCGCAATGAGGGACCCCCACACAGCCCAGCTTGTGTTAGGGCATGTGGGAAAAGTGAGGCAGCCCCACAGCCACGTTCTCTGTCTCTCTCACACACTCACACACGTCACATGTGGACACACGTTTCATGCTACACGCAGCAGCATGAGGAAATAAATAGCCTTAAAGAAACTGGTCAGTCCTCAGTGTTGTAAATCCTCCAAGGTCTGGCCCCTGGGAAAGGCTGTTATCACAACCTACCACGTGTCAAGGAGCACTGCAATGATCTCATTGTTTCCTCATCAAAATAACATTTTCTAATATCACCACTGGCAGAGATAGCCTTTAGGGGGAAAAAAAAAAGGAACAAATTTTTTTTTAAAAAGGGGGGGGAGGAAATAACAGTAACTCAATATGATTTTTTTTATATTTATTTATTTATAAATTTTGCTAGGGTGTGTGCAACTCGCCAGAGAGAGAAGAAAAGTGAGAGAGCGCCCCCCAGAGGAATGATACACCATGATCCCTTCTCCTCCAATATTTTGGGCACATACACCTGTGCCTGGCTTGTCCCTCAGGCCTCCAGGCCCAGGACTCAAACCACATAGTCAGCCAGGTGGGACTCAGCCACTCCGACCACCGCACCACTGGCTGGCCCTGTTCTTAAATTCAGTCAAAGTTTATTTATTTATTCCATGAGTAAGAGTGACACAGAGAGAGAGAGAGAGATACAGAGAGAGAAACCAGCCCTAAGAGGATCTTTCCGCCACTACCTGGTCCCGCCCCCGGCCTCAGCTGGCTTGGATCATGGGCACACACATCCAGGACTCAGAAAAGACCCTGGTTGGGAACCAGTGCCCTTCCTATGTAGGTCAGTCTTGTTTTACATTTGTGACATTATCTGGCCCCTCATTTATTTTTTGATCAAATAGGTCTCAAGCAAAAGAGAACGTCTGCATCCTCTTTCTTCTCCCCTCAGTCTTATATTTTATTTTTTAAAAATTAGGAATGTAGAAAAGTGCATTCGTTTATATATAAAATGTTTACATAATACATGTTAGCCAGGGCACGGCCAATTACAGCCTATGGGTCAAATCCAGTCCACCAATTTTTTTTTTTTTTTGTACAAGCTGCCAGCTAAAAATAGTTTTTCACATTTTGAAATGGCTGAGCAAAAAATCAAAGGAAGATGCTGGACCAGCAAGTGATGTGATTGAGGCAGCTAGATCTCACATGGCACTCTGCAATTTGAGTCCTAGACCCAGCAGCTTACAAAATGTTGGGGGCAGACAAGTGGTGTGGTGGTTAAGGTGTTGGACTCCCACATGGTCGACCACAGTTCAAGTCCCAGACATGGTGGCTTGGCTTCTCATTTTCCTTTTCTCTGTCTCTGTCTCTCTCTGGTCAAATTGAAAAAAAAAAATGATGATAAATAAAATTGAATGAAATAATTCTTTAAAACACACACACACAAACAAAAGAACACATTAGATGTGCGTGCTGTGTGTGTGTGCCCAAAATCCTGACAGGAGATTGGAGGAGAAGGGATTATAGCATGGCCATCTCCCTTGGGGGCAAGGGGCGGTGTGTGTGTGTATGATTTCTCACCTTCTCTCTCTCTTTCCCCAAAAAGCACACATGCTCCATAGCAAACTTTAAAAAAAGAAGAGGGACCAGCAGTTAGCGTAATGGCTATGTCACTGGCCTCTCATGTAGTCGACCGCGGTTTGCGTCCCAGACCAGGTGACTTAAAACTCACGCCATGCCCGTGTGCGTGCGTGCCCAAGATCCCGAGAGGAGAACGGAGAAGGGATTGCGGTGTAGCCATCCCCCCTGGGCGGTGATTTCTCACTTTCTGTCTCTGTGTCTCTCTCTGTCTGTCTGTTGAGCGCACGCACCCTATAGCAAAACCCTCTCAAAAAAAAAAAAAAAAGAAGAAGAAGAAGCATTTGTGACATATGTAAATTGTATACAATTCAAATTTCAGTGGCCTTAAATAAAGTTTTATGTATATGCATGGTAATTCCCTTGCATTTATGTATCGTCTATGGTTGCTTTGTACAGTATAACGGCAAAAAAGGAATAGGTCCAACAACAGAGATTGTGTGGCCCACAAAACCTAGAATATTTACTATCTGGTCCTTTGCAGCAAAAGCTTGCTTAACTCCTATGAGAGCCCACTAAAATAAACAACAACAAAAATAAAATGTTTACATATTACTAGGATACATGTGAAGGAAGTGACTGCAGGCCACAGAGCATAAACAACCTTAAATCAAGAATCTGACAGGTCATCTCTGCGGAGTAGGAGTTAAACTCTATGCACTGGGAGCCAGATCCCACATGGCTGACTGCAGTTTAAATCCTGGCTCCAGCAGCTTGAAAACCATGCCAGACGTGTATGTGTAGGTGTCCCCAATCCCAACAGGACGGAGAAGTATAGGAGAAGGTACGGTAGTGTGACCAGCTTCAGTGGATGCTAGCTCTCTATTTCTTTCTTTCTTTTGTACACATGCCCTCTGGCAATGAAAAAAAATAAGAATCTGAGGAATAATCACCCACTCTCGAGGCCAGCAGATGGAGTGGTAGTTAAGGCAGCTGGATTCTCACATGTCTGACTGCAGTTCGAGTCCTGGATCTGGCGGCTTGCTTTCTCACTTTTCTTCTTTGTCTCTCTGCTTGCTCTGGTCAACTTCAAAAAAAAAAAAAAAAAGAAAGAAAAGAAAAAGAAAATACTGTCAATGAATAAACTTTAAATAAAAAATAATTCTTAAGAAGTAAATCACCCACTCTCTTGATGTGAAAGAAGCTAAAGAAGCTCAGAGACATATGGCAAAAGTTAGTGAGTCAAAACCTTAAAAAGTCAGGAAAAAATATATATCACGTACATGGTGTAGTGATTTGAAAACTGTGTCCAGTGCACTCAGAAGCACCAGGGGAGGGAACTTCACTGTTTCCTGGAACTGTTACTCCACTTTTCCTTGCAGTAAGAATGGGAGGCAGTGGGAGAGGAAGTAGTTACAAACTTGCCAGCTACATACATCACAATCTCTCCCAGTTTAACACAGCCTAGATTGGGTGGTTGCTTGGGTCTCTTTCTGATATAACCATCTTTTAAGATTTCTGCCCACCTCTTAATCTCACCTGCCCTTTAGTTAGTGTAGAGAAAAGTTTTCATGAGCTCAGTCTCAGGAGAGGAGGTCTCAGATCCAAGCAAGAATCAGTTTCTTGTCTCACCCCAGCCCCAACGCCGCCATATTGACTGTCTGACTCCCATGAATCGTGAATGCTCTGAATCTCTACAGTATCTTCCTCCTGATTGGCTGTGTCCACTCATTGCCTCTGCCATGGAATCACTGTGTTCTAGATGGGTTCATACCAAGTGTCTCAGCTGTCAAATCAGTCACCTTCTATATTGATTAGCAGGAGCACACAAGAATACTGGCGTGACAGTGCCATCTCTATTTTCTCTCTGTCTTCAGTCTCGGTTAGCCCTTTCTAACCAACCACCTGGGTGGCACCATGTTTGATACAATAATCCTCTGGGGCATGAGCTTTTCTCAGTCTATACTTTGGAAAAACAAGGGACAAAGCCTCTGCTCTGGGATTCCCACAAACTACCTGAAGGTTTCTAACACTGCCCTCTTTCAGGGAGGGAAGCCAGGATATGGGTATCTATTTACCTCCTATCTTCTCCCATCCATTCAGCACCTCCCTGATGAAATAACCCCAGTTCTCTCTGCCTAGGACTTAGATCTAAATAAGCCCTAACTCCCCATGTATAAAGGGAGCTTTTAGTATTCAGAAAGTAAATATTTTCTCTCTCCATAAAGCCTGGCTTTCGAAACTATCATTTCAATATGGAATCGACACAGTCAGCTTGGAGAATTGAAGCCCATCAATGATCTTTTTATTCCAAGCACTACCCACCCTCACCCTCCCTGCGGTTTATGACTTAGCCTTAATGGCAGAAGGCTGTGGGGGTACATGATTTACAAGGGTATGAAAAACACGTCGGTTTACTACATCAAAATATTATTCCTGTGACCCTTGCTAAGTGAAAATCCTTTGTAAACATTTTTGTTTCTAAAAAGAAAGAAAAATCTGTACCTCAGTGGAGCTCTTTGGACTCAGCTGTTGTATGAGTCTTCTAAGACCGCCGTAACAAATACCACAGACTGATTGACTTAAACACCAGTCATCTGTTTGCTCACAGTTTTGGAAGCTAGAAGTCTAAGGCCATGGGCTGGTAGTCTGGGTTTCCTCTGGGATCTCTTTCTTTGGCTTGCTGATGGCTACCCTCTCCCTGTGTCTCCACACGGTCTTTCTCTGTGGACCTAGTGTCTGTGTGTCCAGATGTCCTCTTCTTACAAAGACACTAATCATACTAGATTAGATTCCATCCTGACAACCTGATTTTAACTTGATTACCACTGTAGAGACACTAGAAGGTCACATTATGATGGGTCTCGAATCCAACATATCCTCTTTCTTATAAGGTTATTTATTTATGTCTTCCATGAGCAAGAGAGAGAGATGCCACCTCTAACAGCACCACAATCCACCCCCAGCCTCAGCCAGCCCCAGATCATAGGCACACTCCTGCCCAGCATACTCAGGGAGGGCTCCAGATACAAACCCAGAACCTTCCCATGGGACCCAGCTTCTCAGAGTATTGCGTTTTACCACTGGGCCACCATCACACCCCAACATATGTTTTTATGCGAGGGAAGACAATTTAACTCAACGTGGTAGGCTAAAGGGTATTCAGGGCAAAGTTGTTTGTGTCTGGGAGTAAACGTCTATTTCCTCTGAGTAAAATCAGGCTGGCCCTATAGCACAGGGGTGAAGGGAGCCAGATCCCACGTGGCCCCTGCAGTCAAGTCCTTGCCTAGTGGCTTGAGAATCATGCTGGGTATGTGTGCTTCTGTGCCCAAAATCCTGACAAGAAGGAGAAAGGGCAGGAAGAGGATTGAGGCATAACCATGTCCCATTGGGGCGTTCTCTCTCTCTCCTTCTTTCTCTTGCAAGCACACATGTCTTCTAGCAATAAAACAAAGTAAGACATATCTCTTCTATGTACCTAGCCTTGTATGTGTGTGTAGAGGGGATTTAAAGTCCTGGCAACCAAGCCCACACCACCCACATCCACCCTCCAGTGCCAGAAGGGGAGGATGACAATTAGGAACACAGTAAGTCACCCAGGAAGCAGCTGTGGCCAGAAATGGTTGGGGCTGCAAACCTTTTACAGATAGATCATTTCAGAAAGAAAGGAGCATACCATCAGACCTACATGTGAACAGGTCCCACTAGGCCACAGACTCTGCGGAACCCAAGAGTTTCTCAGCTCCCTGGAGATTCTCATACCACACTTCAGATCCAGAGCCCATCACCTAAAGCAGACAAGGCCTCAAGTCACATCTGCTCTCTCTGGAGTGCTTTAGCTCTAATCTTGGTTAAATTCTTGGCCATTATTAGTTTCCAAGATTAGAGCTTCCTAGGATAGACTAATAATTTAGGTGACCTCATTTTCAAAATGACTAAATTATCAATGCCTTTCCAAAATTATGGATGGATTATTTGTGCGAGGGGTGTCACGGTTTTAAAAATGTACACCAGCTTTATTCTGATTGAATGGTTTCTAATCATCTAAAGTTTGGCCAGAAGTATATTTTCTTTTTCAAAGTTCTTGCCATAGGGTGAATGAGCTCACCAGAGAAAGACAGAGCGGTAAAGCGAGAAATTATCCCCCCAGGATGGAGGGCCACACAATCCCTTCTCCTCCATTCTCCTCTCAGGATTTTGGACACGTATGTACGCACACACACACCTGCTGTGATTTTCAAACTGTGGTTGGCCGTGTGGGAATTTAACACCTTAACCACCAATATAAGTACATTTTTAAAAAACTGTATTTAACTTTATTTGTTTATTTTCATTTGACCAGAAAGGGGCAGAGTGAGAGAGAGGGAGAGACAACATGAGAAAGCAAGCTGCCTGGTCCAGGACTGACCCACAGTCGGCCATGTGGGAATCCAGTGCCCTTAACTACCATGCCACATCCCGGCCCCTGTAAGTACATTTTAAGTATTAAGCACAACTTTTTCACTACTGTTCATTTTCACAGTATTTTATGAAACTGAGAGATGACCAAAATCTGCTTAATGCTTTTTGCTGCATTCACTGATGTGTGTGTGTGTGTGTGTGTGTGTGTGTGTGCGTGCGTGTGTGTGTGTATTTTTTAAAACTAGGTGATCTTTGAGAAGAGAAGAAGACAAATACTCTTGCTCTACCCAGCCCATGAGTACTTGCTCAAAGCCTCACACACACCAACATGGGCCAGGCAAGACTTTTTTTTTTAATGGCTTTAATAGACAGACAAGTTCCCCAGGGCAGTAGGGAATGTCCTTGGTGGTTCTAAATGCACATCTAAGGAACAGACAAAGCCAGTGAGTTGAAGTGTGTACACAGACACGGCCATAGTAAATGGGAACTCCAGGAGCAGTCTCCAGCTCCACTGAAGACACAAATTTATTTTCTATGACCCAGAAGTGGTCTCAGAAACAAGTGAACTGACCCTGCTGCAGTGGCATGTGCTCGTAGACACTGCTGCTTGGCAGGCTATATGGTCCTATGGCAGGTCCACACTGGATTCCTGAACCACCTTAAAGCATCAGGCACACGACCAGTAGATGGCGTTAACAGTTACATCGCTGGATTCCCACATAATCGACCATGGTTCTAGTCCTGGACCCGGTGGCTTAAAAAACTTAACGCTGGTCGGGACCAGCAGATGGTGTAATGGTTACCTCACTGGACTCTCAAGTAGTCAACCGTGGTTCAAGTCCTGGACCCAGTGGCTTAAACTCATGCTTGGCACACGTGTGCATGCCCAAAAATCACGAGAGGAGAATGAAGGCAAAAGGGACGGGCACAATGGTGTATTCGTAGTTTCCCAGCTCTGTAGGCTAAGGCAGGATCATGACATAGTGAGACTACCCAAAACACCCTGCACACACACACACACACACACACACACACACACACTCACACCAACTGCGCTTGCTCTGAGTCAGAACGAGCCTTGATTATTATTACTATAATGCAAGATCAAAATCAATATGTTCTACTTTATGATTCCATGGATGAGGGGATTTCAAAGAGTTCATGGAAAAAGAGAATTAAAGCATGAGCTTATTTTAATCCAAAAAAAATAAAATCCATAGTTTTTCATAATACACATTTTTTATGAACTGTTTGAAGAGCCCTGATGTATAACATTCTCAAAATGACAAAGTTGTAGAGACAGCAGATTACTACTGGCTGCCAAAGAATAGAGACTGTGGGCTGAGTAGACTCTAAGGAGTAGCATCAGGTAGACTGATCCCTCTACAGTGTTAATGGGATAGCTTTTCATCTCGTGGTCAGAGAACCTGTATTTCTGTTGTTACGTTGTTGTTGTTGCTATAAGGCTTGTGCATTCACCAGAGAGAGACAGGGGGTGGGGATGTGGGGAGAGTAAGGATCACCACCACCCACCCCCCTTCGCCAGGGGAGATGGTCATGCTGCCATCCCCTCTTCTCCATTCTCCTATTGGAATTTTCGACATGCACACACATGGGCCTGACATGTTTTAAGCCACAGGGTCAGGACTCAAACCAAGCCGTCTACCATGCAGCATCCAACTACCCTAACCTTCATGCCACCTGCTGGTCCTAGTCCTTATCTTTTTTTTTCACTTTAATTTTTTTTAGAGAGATTTTTGCTATAGGGCACATGTGCTCACTGGAGAGACAGAGAGAGACAGAAAGTGAGAAATCATCCCCCCCGGCGGTGGGGCTATGGGAGAGGATGGCCATGCCATGCCACAATCCCTTCTCCTCCATTCTCCTCCTGGGATCCTGAGTGTGCACACACGCCTGCCTGACACGAGTTTGGACACTGGGTCCCGGACTTGAGCTGCAGTCAGCCATGTGGAAGTCCAGCAATGCAACCACTAGGCCATCTGCTGGCCCCTCCTCATCCTGTATCTTGATTGCAAATGGTGCAGAGCTATGAACCAACACCCATTTCCTATTTTCCACATCGTACTATGCTCGTAAGATGTAACTATTAAAGTCACCAAAAGACAGACACTGTATAATTCCTCTCAGATGAGGCACCAAAGTAGTCACGTCCATAATAATGATTGTGGTTGGCGGTGATTGCAGGAAGGAGGGAGTGGCTGTCTATGAGGCACAGAACTGCACGTTTATAAGCTGAAGAGTTCTGAAGATCGTTTGCATAACTATGTGAAGGTACTTAGCATGTCTGAGCTGTACACTTAAAATAGTAAGATGATACAGCTTATCTGTGTGTATCATACCACAGTAAGCAAAACAGGGCCAGCCCCGTGGCCTACTGGTTAAGGAAGTCAGATCCTAAATGGACGACCACATGGTTCAAATTCCAGACCCAGTGACTGGTCTTGAAAAACACACTGGATATATATATGTGTGTGTGTGTGTGTGTGTGTGTGTGTGTGTGTGTGTGTGTGTTTCTGTATGTGTGCATGCCCAAACCCCACGAGGAGAATGGAGGAGAAGGGTTGTGATGTGGCCATCCCCCGGAGGGTGTTTCTTCTCTCACTCTTTCTCTGGTGACTGCACATCCACTAGAGCAAGTAAAAAGGAAAGTTGTCAAATGCTTACAACCACATGAAATGTAGGAATTATAAATGCAGACTGATTTATAGAGAGTTTACTGGTAATTCAAATACTACATGTAGCCTTTGCCACTGGTAATGCTAATATGATGGACCACTCTTGGTAAAGTTTTTGATAAAAACAAGACAAATATTACATGAGTGTGATTCTGTGAAGCGCTAGAACAGGCCAGTTCACAGAGAGAGCAAGTAGCCTAGAGGGCTGGGAGGAGGAACTGGAGGGCTATTGCTTAATAGATACAGAGTTTTGTTTGGAATAATAAAAGCAACGTTTGAAAATAGATAGTGGCGATGTTACGCATCATTGCGAGTTTAATTAACGTCACTGAACTGTCCCCTTAAATCGGGTTGAAATGGTAAGTCTTATATTGGGTAGATTTTACCATGTTAAAAAAACATGTAGGGCTGGCAGGTGGCGTGGAGGTGAAGGCAGCTGTATCCCACATAGCCAGCTGGCTTAGGAATCACGCCAGGTGCATATGTATGGGTGCCCCAAATCCTTAAAGCAGAATGGAGAAGAAGGGATTATGGCATGGCCATTCCCTCGGTGGGGGATGGGGGTGATTTTTTTCCTCTCTCTCCCTGTGTCTCTCTCCAGCCAGTGCACACACTTTAAAGCAAGAAAAAAATAATTAAAAGTTCGTTTACAAAACAAACTTTTTGTTCATACGTAAAATAGAGTTGGGTCCTAGCTCAGATCATTAATGATAAACAGCCTGTCCCTTACTTGAACGCCCAGTAGGACATTTGAAAGTCCCACGAGACAATTCTTGGTTGCACAGAATTGTTTCGCACTGCGGGGTGCCTAACATCACTGGCCAACACCAGTAAATGCCCGTACGGCTTCAGGCTTCCCTTTATTGTGATAAAAAAAAAAAAAAAGTCCCATCCCCTCACCCCCTGCAAGGTCCAATTGCCCCCAGAAGTGTACCGTTGTCCCTGCTGCACACCTCTGAGATGCAGGAAGTAAAGGCCAGGTGGGGTCTGGGTGTCGGTCAGCTGACTCGGGCAGTCCTCACGGGGACTTGAGTGCCTACCAAGGAAATGATCAGAATCCAGTTGTTTGACAGACCTACGTGGAGGATGGGGAGCAAGGGGAGGATTCAGGAACTATTACTGGAACGCTATTTCTAGTTCCCTTCTCCCACACCCTGGCTCCTGGCTTCCTGGGCAGGAAGGCTCCTTGCAGTCCCCTCCCAGACGGTGGAGCTAGAGAACCTCCGCCACCTCCAGGAACCAAGGTTGGCTCAGGATTTCAGCAGGGCTGACTCAGCTCTCTACAGATGACACAGCAATGCAGCTGACTATGACGATGACAACAACAGCTGCTATTTATTGAATAATGAGCCAGTTCTTGACTAGATTTTTTTTTTTCATTTAATTTTAACAACCTAAGTTTGCTGAGACTTCAGCTGGGGAGCTGAGAGCCGTTGGCTATGGGTCCAGCCACTTCCCTGCCAGCTACGATACTGTCTGCACCCTCTTCTCGTTTCCTCCTACCACCAGGATCGAACTGATCAAGGCACACGGATGGCAGGAAAATGTGATGCTCTGCAAAGCTGACTCACATGGGCAGGTTCTTGGTTCGTGTCCAGAGACTCCCTTAGTATGCTGGGCAGTGCCCATGATCTAGGGCAGGCTGAGGTTGGGGGTAGATCATGGCATCAAGATCCTGTTGGGGGCCAGCAGGTGGCATGGTGGTTAAGGCACTGGACTCCCACACAGCCGACTGCTATTAGAGTCCTGGACCTGGTGGCTTGCTTTCTCATTTCCCTCTATTCCCACCCCTTCTTCCACCCCTACCCCTACTCCCACCCCCACACCTGTGCCCTATAGCAAATTTTTAAAATACAATAATAATAAGTAAAATTAAGTTTTAAAAAAAGAACTCTGGGACCAGCAGTTAGCGTAATGGCTATGTCGCTGGACTCCCACGTAGTCGACCGCGGTTCGAGTCCCGGACCCGGTGGCTTAAACTCATGCCGGGTGCATGTGAGCGCGTGCCCAAGATCCCAGGAGGAGAATGGAGAAGGGATTGCAGCGTGGCCATCCCCCCTCGGGGGGGGGGGGATTCCTCACTTTCTGTCTCTCTGTTTCTCTCTGTCTGTCTGGTGAGCACACGCGCCCTATAGCAAAAACCTCTCCAAATAAAGAAAAAAAAAATGAACCCTGTTAGGGGTTCTCTCGTCTTCTCTCTGCCAAAATTAATTATCTTAAAAAATAAATAAAAGTCATTGAGCCAAGCTCTGTGATGCAATCTCGTGGGTTTAAAGACATGGGAAGCAGTGATTTTCCAAGAGGTGTACAGACACAGCTTCAGCGCCTGACATTGCAGACTCTGCCTGCTGGAACGATCATACAGGCAGAGGGCTCCTCCAGCCGCTCAA
>NW_006159863.1:2972917-2990561 GCF_000334495.1 Tupaia belangeri chinensis | reverse complement strand
GACAGCGGCCCGACGCCATTGGCAGGGCCATTAAAAAAAAAAAAAAAAAAGTAGCACAATTTGGTACTTTCTTCCAAAGTATTTAAATAACTTCACACTTGTGAACCAATTAAAGGCTGCAAGATTTCAGCGAAGACTTGCAAAGCAGGTGTTGTGTTTGCTGTTTCATCTGGGGAGCAACAGAGAAGGCCCTCTTTCTCTAAGGCTCCCAGCTAGGGCTCTGGACAGGATGAGGTGTGGAGGGAGATACTGCAGCTAAGGACGGCCCCGACCCACTCGTGCCCACAGTGCCATATTCGGATCCAAGAAGCAATTGTAAAAGATGTGAGGTAGGCCCAGCCATGGAGGTGCAGAAGATAGATCAAAGCTGGGCCATGGTGAAGGCCACATGCGAGGCCTGGGTTTGGTCACCAGCCCAACCCGAGGCAGGCCATGTGACAGCCCATGCCTGTGGTCCTAGAGGACTGGAAGGCTGGGGCAGGAGGATTGCAATAAGGAGAAACCTGTCAAATCTGTGCCTGTCTCTCTCCCTCCTCCTCTTCCCAAGCACGTGCACTCTTTATATATAATTATATATATACATATATGAAATGTAGAGTTCAGGGCCAGCTGGTGGCATGGAGGTTAAGGCAACTGGATACAACATAGCTGACTGAGTGGTTCAAGTCTCCTGGGCCTGCTGGCTTGAAAAGCTCACTGAGTACATGAACATGTGTCCCCAAAACCCAGAGGAGGGAGTGGAGGAGATGGGATTGTGGCATGGCCATCCCAGCTAGGGGCTGAGTTCTCACTGACAAAAAGAAAGAAATACAGAGTTCGGGGACTAGTACCTAGATCCCTCCAGGCGAGATGAGACAGAGAAACCAACATGCCAAGCCATTGGAAATCATAAAGTAAAACACGGGGATGTACAAAGGAGATCTCGAAGCAAGATCAAGACTTTTATTACTTTCTTCTAATAATTTTATCCTCTGTTAAATAAATGACATTACAGATCAATCAATAGTACTCTAAGTAGAGGGAAAAGTTGGCCCACACTATCAGTTGGCCCACACACCAGTCCAAGTTGAACCGTTTTGCATTTGTTCCAGTTCATCGTCTCTTCATTTTTTGCCATATTTCATTTTTTAAAAAGAATTATTTAATTTTATTGACTTATTCATTTATTTTAATTTGACCAGAGAGAGATAACATGGTGGGTTAGGGGTGGAAGAGTGAGAAAGCAAGCCACCAGGTTGGGGAGTCTAACCATGGTCAGCCACGTGGGAATGACCAGTGTCTTAACCACCATGCCTCCTGCTGGCCCCGCCACATATCAATTTCATGTAGCTGAAGTCATACATAGTGCAACGTATTCTTTTTATCACTTCAAATTACAACTTACATTGTTAATGGAGTCTTCCTAATTATTATTGGCCCTGTTTATTTCACAAGAGGTGAAACAGCAAGACTGATGCCAACATTTCTCCTGCGTATGTTTAGATTGCTTTTGGTCTTTCACTCTTGGACCTAATATTACGGTGAACGTATTAGTGCATACCTCAGGTCACTACTCTGGATCAGAGTGCAGAAGCCTGAGGGGAAATGGAGGTGAGGTATGCTGGCAATTTCTCAAGCAACTCTTTTCTTGAGGTGACCTGCAATGCAAGTGGGCCTGTCCTGGCCTAGTAGGGAGAGAGATGGAGGAACAAGAAATATAAAAGATGCCATGCTAGTTCTTTCTCCAGATGGACTGAGGCAGCGGGTCTCATCTTTTGTGGAGAGAAGTGAACAGGCAGAAGAGGAAAAGTCTATGAGACCCTGGACAAAGCAGTGTCACATCTTGGTACAGGCGTGAAAACTACAATGGCCACGGAATAAGAAACAGAGGAGCATCTGCAGTTTGCCATACCCACAAAAATGGTCCAGATGCAGCATTTTCACGTGAGGGGAGCATTTGGGGTCGGAGTAGGGGCCGCCCTCTTCTTGGCTACAGACTGAGGACCTACACAGATAGGCTAGAGCAGAACAGAAGCAGACCTGGTCCTTTGAGCATGTGCAATCAGGTAGGGAGCTCCAAAACCAGACTGGGGCTCTGAGGCAGGGCTGGAGGGCCTCCAGTGATGCAGGTGGCCCGTGAGTCTGTGGACTGTGGGGCGACAACGTTAATGAGCCCTCGTTTGTGCCCATTGGTCAACAGGCTGGGAAAAGTCAAGGGTCTGGGTATTTTTGCATTGGGGTTTTCCTAAAATAGCTTTCTAGAAGCAGGATTACTAGGTTGAAGGTCACTAAAACTTTCTTCCCTTAGGAATTCCCAGAGCAGTTCCCAGGCCCAGCTACCCTGTTCTTTTCTTCTCAGTCTGGCCCTCGGGACTCTACAGTTTTCATTTCCTCTTTAGTGCCTGGGGATCTCCCTATGGGGATACTCTTCATGCCAGACTACCTCCCCCTGCCCTCCAGCTCCTTACTTTCTGACTACCCTCGAAACTCATTTCATGTCAAGCATCACTCTAAGGACACAATAAGGAATAAGTAAGATATTTAAAGCAAGGAAGAAGACACAAAACTGTAGCCGTCTTACTAAGTTTTGACAATCAGAAACCCTTACTTCCTAGGCCCTGATTTTTTTCTTGAGATGAGTACTAGGCATCCATTTAAGACATCACACACTCTTGGGCCAGCAGGTGGCACGGTGGTTAAGGCAGCTGGACTTCCACATGGCTGACCACGGTTCAAAGTCCCAGACCTGGCAGCTTGCTTTCTCACTTTTCTCCTCTCTCTGTTTCTCTCTAGTCAACTTCAAATAAAATAAAATAATGAAGATGAATGAAATTAAATAAAAAGTAATTCTTTAAATAAAAAACAAAACAGTAAAAGACATCACACGCTCTTAACCTGGGGTCCACAATGAAGGTCCAAGAAGCCTAGAGCAGCGACAGTCCGGCTGGAAAAACTAAGGTTAATTAACAGAAAGTGTAATAAAAGGAACTGAAGATCAGACGTTGGAGGGAGACATCAGGTAACATAGGAATAATAACTGCAGGTAGAAAGTTCAGGCACAGGTCTGGGATAACAATGAAGCTTGGGCTGAAGAAACTAGAAGTTTGCATAAAGTTTCCATAGAGCTGGGACCTAGGTCTACGAGAAGGATTGAATCGTGTTCACCCCCCAAAAAAGGTAGAATGAAGTCCCAATTCCCAGTACCTCCAAAAATGACTTTTTTAAAAAATAGGATTTTTTTAGAGATAATCAAGTTAAAATGAGGTCATTAGGGTTTTATATGTATTGGGTCGTCAGGAAAGTCATGATGTATTTTTTGCATAAAAAAAGAATATATATATTATACTCTACAGGATGTGTGCATTTGCCAGAGAGAGATAGTGAAAGGGGAAGTGAGAAATCATCCCCCAGTGGAGACTGGCCACTCCACAATCCCTTCTCCTCTAGTCTCCTGGGATGTTAGGCATGCACACACATGCACCTGGCCTGATTTTCAAGCTGCCAGGTCTGGAACTCTGAGATCAGCCATGTGTGAGTCCAGCACCCTAACCACCCTGCCACCTGCTGGCCCCAAGGTCATCAAGGCTTTTTTAGGGTCTTCTCTAAATGGACATGAGCCCTTGTAGAAAGGGGAAATTCTGACACTGAGTACAGATTCCCACAGAGGGAAGACAACATAAAGACACACAGAAAAGAGGGCCGTGTGGTTAGGGCGAGGCATCTACGGAACCATTTAATGTCAAGGATAGACAGTGACCAACAGAGTCAACAGTCACCAAGCGCCAAGGAAGGATTTTCCTCGAGAGCCACTGGAGAGAGTATGCCCTCCCAACACTTTCATCTTGAATTCCAGCCTCCAGAACTGAGATAACGCTCTCCTGTTGTCTTAAACTCTCCAGCTTCTGGTGCTTTCTTGCAGCAGAGTGGAGGACAGTGGCAAGCCGGGACTGGTATCTCTGAGAGGACACAACGGTACCCAGCCGGGACTGGTGTCTCTGAGAAGAAACAACGAGGCTGGTTCTGGGAGTTTGGAAACAACTAGAAGTTGAAACCAACTGGTCCCGGAATCTCCTGCTACTGGTAGGATGAAATTTTAGTTTCCATGGGGTTGACAGCGGACCTCCCTCTCTCTTCCAGCCTCCAGTCTTCCTCTTGTTTGCTCCTTGGCCAATACCTGCACACTAGGGCCAGCTGCCCGGTAGTAAAGGGCGTGTGCAGGATTCTTCATCATAGAGCTGCCCTTGCAGGTGAGTGGGGAATTGCGAGGGGAGAAATTAATAGCCCACATAGGGCTGGCCCCGTAGCTTGCAGGTTACTGGGTCCGACATAGCCAGTTGCAGTATGAAACCTGGCCCTGGAGGCTTGAAAACATGTTGGGTGGGGCAGCCAGTGGTATGGTTGTTAAGGCATCAGAATGCACATGGCTGACAGTGCAGTTCAAGTCTCTGACCCAGGGGCCTGAAAAACATTCCAGGCACACGTGCCTCCCCAAAATCCCAACAGGAGGGAGAAATAGAGAAGAGGGTTTGCAGGTGGCCATGTTCCTGGGCGGTAATTTCTTGCCCCCCTTCCCCTTTCTGTCTCTCTTTGGCAAGCATACATACCCTACCGCAAAAAAAAAAAAAAAATTAGGGAAAAAAAAAAAAAACATTCTGGGCACATGTGCAAAGCATGCCCCAAATTCTGATGGGATAGAGAAATGGAGATAAAGGGACCACAGTATGGTTGAACCCCACTAAGGGTGTTTTCTCTTTCTTCCTCTCGCTCTCTCCTTCTCTCTGGTGAGTGCATGCACCCTCTGGCAATAAAAACAAAAAAATTTTAAAACAGTATAGGGAGGGACTGGCAGGTGGCATGGTGGTTAAGGCACTGGATTCCCACATGGCCGACTGTGGTTTGAATCTCAGACCTGGTAGCTTGCTTTTCTTTCTCACTTTCCCTCTCTCTCTCTGTCTTGCTCTGGTCAAATGAAAATACTATTACTAATACATGAAATTTTTTTAAAAAAATTAAAAACACAGCATAGGGTGTGTGCACTTGGACAGGGGAAAAAATGGCATCTTTATTTTTATTAACCTCTCTCTGAGATCTAACATTTCCTCCCCTGATAGGCCAAAAATAAAGACATAAAACCACAGTAGGATTAGCAACACCTGTGACTCTGTCACTGATGTTTTCATGGCACATTAGAGCTGCCGTAGACATTTCAAATGGTCATGTATGCTTATCATCACTACTTTAAAATTACAGTAGGAGTTGGGCTCGGGGCTAGCTCTAGTAATTTAATGTGATAATGAAGAAGAATATATATTTATTTATAATTTTATTTATTTTTAATTTTATTTATTCACTTTTTAAATAATTTTGACCAAAGAGAGACATACAGAGAGAGAGAGAGAGGGAAAGTGAGAAAGCAAGCCACCAAGTCCAGGAGTAGAACCGGGGTTGGTCATCTGAGAGTGTCCAGTACCTTAACCACCACGCCACCTGCTGGTCCCAAGAAACAAATAAATTACCAACATGATTTTGTGTTTGGATGTTCTCATAACTTTATTTAGTGTAGAGGAATGTGTACTTCTATTATTGTTGTAGTTAACAGACTAAGAAATCTTATTTGAGAAAAAATGTCTGTAAACATTACCAACTGGCAAAGGGGAGTCATTTGAGGGAGACTCTTCACGCTGAGCTCCCCTACCCCTCCCTCTTCACCATATCTCCCTGAGTCCGGGCTGCTGGGGCACCTGGGGCTCGTGAACATCCCATGACCATTCCTTAGCTCATGAAATCTGTTCATGGACAGGGCTGTTCTGGAGGCATGCACTCCTCTCCCACATCAACATCCCTAGATCAGTGGCACTAAATTAGTGTACAAGCTCCGGCAACTCTGCTAATCAATAACCTGACCATTGTCAGCCTCAAACAATGTTTTTAGACACCAGGTCTCTGCCTTGGAGACAGGGAGATTGTGCAAATCTTCCAGGTGGGGTCCATATTCTGTAACATATATAATGTGAGCCCATGTTCATGACAGCACCGACCATTCATCGCCTGGCCATCAGCCGAGCTTCCCCTAGTAAGTAAATGCACGTCTTCACACACTGGACCTCTGGGTGTGTTCTTTGGAACCGGTAAACACGACAGGCCACCTCTCTCAGATATGGGTCTCCCCACTCACATACCTCATCAGGCAGGTTCTGAACTAACCAAGTAAAGTATTTAAAACAGGGCCTGGCATGCAGTGAGTACTCTACCCATGGTAGTGTGAAGAAATATTTTTAGTTTATTGGCATTTCTCTAGTGCCCTGGGAAATACCAGCCATGGTATCTGTCTTCTTTTTTTTTTTTTTTTCTATTTTTAAGAGAGTGCACTCACCAGAGAAAGAGACAGAAAACAAGAAATCAGCCCCCAGGGCGGATGGCCCCACCACAATATCTTCTCCTCCCCTCTCCTCTCAGGATTTTGGGCACGCACGCACACACACGCACACACATGCCCAGTGTGAGTTTAAGCCACTGGGTCCAGGACTCGGACCATAGTCGATCATGTGGGAGTCCAACGATATAACCATTATGCCATCTGCTAGTCCCTACAGTCTATGTTTTCTAGGAATGGGGTTTTTATGTGCTTCCTGGATCCTTGAGTGTTCCAGAGAAGTGTATCCATGGTGACTGTGGAAGTTGAGGAGGTCGGTGGGCAGGCAGCACTCCTGCCCTGTCCCAAGTAAGGCTATAAAGAGTTTGGAAACTATGGCTCTTGAAATCTATCATCTAAATGGAGACCCCAGAACTGCACCAACAGGTAGTCCCACTGATTTGGTTTTGCGTTTGTCAGGGTCACAGAAGGAAGCTTGAGTGGACCTGCTCAAATCCGCTATAACATAAGAGTGTCATGAAAGAACTACTGGCATGGGTAGGAGTTATGAAATCCAAGGGACTATAGTACATAACCTTGGGCCGTTTCTACCCATGGACTTGAAGAAGGCACAGGAAGGAATGCCTGGAATCCAGAGAGGATGGGTTTGTGGCTAGAGTGCCTTACAGCAGCAGAAGCATTTGGAGAGGTAGACAGCCAATCTGTGGGCACCTGTTAGAAAAGAACCAGGAAAATACACTCTAGTCATGTTCTTTTCCCATTCTCCAATCCCCTACAGGTATCTCCCAGTGGTCAAGACCATCAGAATTCAGAAAACAAGGGATCTATTGATCCCTGATGGTGGGCTAGTTAAAAATACTTAATTAGCTCCAAGACATGTGTATATGTGCATGTGCATATGTATGTGTATGCTTATTTGTAGTGTTTGCCAATTTCCATGGTGTAAATATTCCTATCATGGTCGCCAAGCATGAAGTTAGGAAGTGATGCACCCAATCAGCTTTCTCAGGCTCTAGCACACCACTGAGGCAGACTATGCAGATCAGCCTCCCAGGGCATGGAACAGGGTGGAGAAGGATGGAGAGTAGATCTGGAAAGGCAAATAAAACACCCAGTGTTACTGTTGCTGTCCATGCCACAACTGCCAATATCAGGCCTAGGGTTCTGCCATCTGGACCAAGGACATCAGTACCTCCTTCTCCAGATGGCATCAACAAAACTGCCTTTTCCAAGACTAATGCAGAATGGTTAAGATTCAATAGGTCAGTACCACAGAAAAGAGAATGAGGCAGAGATAGATGTAAATTCCATTCCAAGGAAAGATGAGAGTGACTGCATTCTTCGCGGATACCATGTTCCAGTATAGACTAGGCAAACCCAAGGAGGTTGAAGGTGGAGAGTTGTGCCTCTCCAACTCCAGTGAACTTCATCTGATAGCTCAACAGTATCGACAGCCGGTGAGGGGCGGAGCCTGTGGAGAAAAGAAGAGTGACACACTAGAAGTGGGTGGCCCGGGCAAGGGCCAAGACATAATATCCCATTTGGCACTGGACTCCAGGTGTTAGAGGTCACAGTCTCCGCCCCCCAATACCTGTGGGGATGAGAGTGGTCACAGAGCCATTAAACCGATTGTTCATGACCCTTTGTGGGCCCATGTGTTCCAAGCGCCATGGTTTTCTGTGGCTGAATCATTGTTGAAGACACTGGGATTCTATGATGCTTAGGGCCAGTTCTTTGAGTCCTCTTCTCTATCCAGTAAACACGGTTCAATTCCCTGAGTAGCAAGCAATGTGAGACAGGAGCTCAGCTGCCACCACTGCCCACTGAACTGCCACAATTGCTGTGCCATGTCACTGCCATTTTCCATGCCAGTGTCTCAGACTGACTCTGAAAGCTCTTTTTTCTTTTATTTACATTTGATCACTTTACTTTTTTTTTTTTTTTTTTTTGTGAGAGGTTTTTGCTATAGGGCATGTGCGTTCACCAGCAAGACACAAAGAGACAGACAGAAAGTGAGAAATCACCCCCAAGGAGGGATGGCCACACCGCAATCCCTTCTCCTCCATTCTCCTCTTGGGATCTTGGGCACGCACTCACATGCACCCAGCATGAGTTTAAGCCACCGGGTCCGGGACTTGAACCGCAGTCTACTATGTGGGAGTCCAACAACATAGCCATTACGCCAACTGGTCCCATCACTTTACATTTTTACAGTGTACAACATGGCTTTCCCAGCATGAATACAGTGCATATTAGTCAAGTCAGAGACATTACCAAATACATGATCATCAACGGATGACTTTTCATTTTTGTGACTCTTAAATGTTTCGTTTTCTTATTGTTGTGTTACTGTATCAGGATGACTTCCTCATCCTAAGGTCAGGGACAAGTCCACAGAGGTTGGGGCATAAGACAATCTGAAGAAGTTGTGCCATTCTCCAGATAATCTCCCAGCACCCACCCCGTCTTCCAGGTAGCTGTTAACTCACAGACAGACAGGGCTGCAGGGGCTTGGGCTTGGTATACTGGACAGCAGCACCAGGACCTTCCTAGACCTGGCTCAAACACACAGCCAGATCCAAAAGTGACCCCTGTTGGGCCAGCAGGTAGCATAGCGATCAAGGCCCTGGACTCCCACAAGGCTAACCACGCAACTTGAAACTCATTTCAGGCATGTATGTGTGCGTGCCCAAAATCCCAAGAGAAGAAAGGAGGAAAAGGGATTGTGGCATGATCATTCCCCTTGGGGGGTGATTTATCACTTTCTCTCTCTCTGTCTCCAGCAAGTATACCTATAGCAAAAATCTTTCCAAAAGGTGACCTCTGTAACCAAAGAAATGGCCCAGAAGTGAAATATTGCTTTTGTCTCCCCCTGCCCAACCTCACTTCAGCTGTTGCCGTTTTTCTTTCAGAAGAACGTATTGCTGAACTGGCTATGTACATTTTATTTATTTTCTTTTTCTACTTTACTCATGATAGAGCATGGGCACATGCACAAGAGTGGGAAAGAAAGAGAAAGATGAGCACTCCCACACATGATCTGGTCTCACTGTGATCGCCTTCCTCAAGACCTCCAACCCGCTGAATCTTAGGCACTGCTAAAAACAAACTGTATCAATGATTACACTTTGAGAAGAACAGAGTAGTTCATCAAGATTACGGGCTCAGTTGGGTCACTGTTCTGTGTAAACATAACAAAGAAATGGTGTCAGCTATTCATGAACTTAGAAAGCATATCTTCTGTAGAGACCAGATGGTAACACAGTGGTAAATACAACACAGCAGTAAAATGCAATGTTCTTTGAGGTGATCCACAAGGGAAGGTTCTGGGTTTGTGACTAGAGGCCTCCCTGACTGTGCTGGCACACTCATGCCCAAGAACCAGGGCTGGCTAAAACTAGGGATGGGACATGGCATGAAGATCCTATTAAGAGTGTTGTCTTCCTGTCTCTCTAAGTCTCTGTCTCTCTCAGATGGAAGAAGTAAATAAATTTTAAAAAAAGAAAACAATTCTTCCCTGTATCTTTCTTAAGATGAGTACTTAAAGGGTTTTACAGAAATCCAAACAAAAAACTTAAAGGCTAATTTGTGCTATAAAAATATAGGCAGTGAGCATGAAAACATTGTATTTAGAATGAAACCTGAATGATGGTTAGAAATATGTTTAAAAATAGAATGCAAATGTCAAAGAATAATTAATTATTTAACCTGGAATGCAATTCCAGATTATACCAACAAAGATAGATGGGAGTGAACTTAAGATGGAAACAAAAGCGTGCTAAGCTTTTCATCTTACTTAGAAAGGAATCAGTAGATAGATACTGTTTTACTCTTGTCATTAGTGTTAATAGAATTAAGAGTAAAGTTTGGTTTATTTTTAAATGCAAAAAGCAGGCACCAGTGCAATTAAAAATTATTAGTTGGGAGCAAGCTGGTAGCATGGTGGTTAAGGTACCTAGGTCCTACATAGCCAATTGTCCAGTTCAAGTACTGAAACTGGTGGCTTGAAAAACACGTTGGGGGCATGTATGTGCATGCCAAAAATCCCAAGAGGAGAATAGATGAGAAGGAATTGCAATATGGCATCCCCCCAGGTGTGCTTTCTCACTTTTTCTCTCTCTCTGGCAAGCACATATGCCCTGTAGCAAACTAAATCAACCTATTCAATACATAAATCTGTTGGTAGCACCCTGAACCATAATGCTGGAAGCCACTTGACCAATTATAGTTCAGATCCCTGGGTCAGCCTTAGAACATACCAGCACACAAGCAGACACCCAGGATCCTAACATGCTAGAAAGCTGGTGAAGAGGGTCAAGGCCTAACAAGACCATGCTGAGGGTATCTCTTTTTCTCTCTGTCTCTCTCTCTTCCCCACCACCCAACCCTGTGTGTGTACATACTCTATATACAAATAAAATAAATAAATGGCAAAATACATGTATCTTTTGTAACCTTCAAAAAGTTCAGGGAACCAGCAGTTAGCGTAATGGCTATGTCCCTGGACTCCCACATGGTCGACCACGGTTTGCGTCCCGGAGCCGGTGGCTTAAAACTCACGCCAGGCACGTGTGCGTGCGTGTCCAAGATCCCAAGAGGAGAATGGAGGAGAAGGGACTGCGGCGTGACCATCCCCCCTGGGGGGTGATTTCTCGCTTTCTGTCTCTCTGTCTCTCTCTGTCTGTCTGGCGAGCGCACGCACCCTATAGCGAAAACCTCTCCCCCCAAAAAAGAGAAAAAGTTCACAGAAAATGCATATTATGAAAAAGTCTATGTGGGTTTTTTTGTTTATTTATTTATGTTGGTACCAAAATAAACCGATACTTTAATTTTATTTTTCCATAGATTTTTTGGGGAGTCCCCTCATATTAGTAAAGGAAGGCTAACCACTAAAAAAAAGAAGTCCCCCAAACTCAGTGACTTAGCAACGTTGGTCTCCCTCCTGACATAGCCCAGCACAGGTGATGGGAGGGAACAGAGAAGAGTCCCCCTGATGAGTCCCCACCTAGTTACAAGGAAAGCAAGAATGTCACTTGTCACGTTCCCAAGAAGAGGAGGACGCGGAGTTTGATGAGCTCCACCCTCTGGTCACCAGGTGCTCATGCTTCCTTCTTCCCACACAGAGAAGGCACGCCCCTTTCAATACCTACTTCGTGTTAGTCAGGCTCCGCTGAGGAAAACAAGCCGGTCTAGTTCCCACATGAGGGAACGGTGGGAGACCAGAATAAGTCACCCAAACATACAAAGGATTGTCGTCCTATAGGCAATCAAGAAAAAAAAAAAAAAAAGATACAGAAAACTCTGTCCTCTGCCTATGTGCCTAAAAGCAGGACCTGGATTTACTAACACAAAAGGAATCTGTCCCCCTTCTACCAGGGAGAATAGTTAATTCAAAGATAACAAGTAGGAACCCTTAAGGGCCTAGAGATGGTGCCTGAGAAATCTATATTAATATGCTTTATTAACAAGTCTTTTATCTGCCATTGATTTGCCTTTCCAAAAGTTGGCTTCTCGGGGCCAGCAGGTGGCATGGTGGTTGAGACGCAGGATTCCCACATGACCGACAATGATTCGGGTCCCAGACCCAGTAACTTGCTTTCTCACACTCCCTCTCTCTCTGTCTCTGGTCAAAACTGAAGAGTAAGGACGATAATTTTTTTTTAAGTTGGCTTCTCGATATCCTTTTCTTTTGACTCATCACTTCTCTAAAAATGTACTGTTCTTTGAAGATGCCATGTTATAAAATGGAATCCAAAGCCACCTCTCTGAGAACTATTGGGTTGTCAGAAAAGTCATGACTTACTTTCTATGCAGATATGTGTCATGACTTTTCTAACAACCCAACACTTATTCCTGGATGTCTCCCACATATACGTGAAAATACATGCTCATAATTTCTGTTGGTTTTTCTCTGGTTAATCTGTCTTCTATTGCAGGGGTTCATTTCAACTACAAACCTGGGGGGCATTCTTTCCCCTACAGAATGCAATATGTCTAAAAAATTAGGAGCTTACAAAATCATTGCAAAGTCTAAAGAAGCAGAGGTCAGGGAAAACTGTGACTGGCTTTTGGGAAATGATACACACAAATTGCAGGAAGCTGCCAATAACCATCCCAGCTATCTGAAGACCCAAAATAGGTGATATGCCAGCTCTCACTGTAAGGCTGCTACTGACCTCATGTGGCACAGATTCCAGGAAGCCACGGTCTACCTACATGTCTGTCACTCCCTGCTCTTCTACCTTCTCAGCCTAACACAAGTACATCTAACAGCAACCCTGATGAAAGATCCTGAGAAATAAGTTTCCAGAAGGGGACAAAGATGACGATGATATGACAGGAGAAAAAAATAATAGAAAACATAGTACATAATTCTCATTATTTGTCGTGACTGTGGTCTATAACGCTGCCACATACACTGACTTAGCAAGTACTGAACCTTTGTTCCCAGAGGGAATACACAGGTAGATGTCAATACGGGTCGACCAGAAGACCAAACACCCTCCTGATATTTCATACAAAAGCAAGATTCTACTCACATCTGCATCAAGTGATTAATACTTAAGACTGTTTTATGAGCATTTCTGTTTGAAGACACCTTTTTTTAAAAAAATAATTATTTATTTTATTTATTCATTCATTTACTTTTTAATTTGATTAGAGAGAGACAGAAGGTGAGAGTGAGAGAGAGAGGAAGTGAGAAAGCAAGCCACCAGATTCAGGACTCGAACCCTGGTTGGCCATGTGGGAATGTCCAGAGCCTTAACCACCTCGCCACCTGCTGGTCCTGACACCTTTTTTTTTTTTAATTACCAGAGGGCATATGTGCTTGCCAGAGAGAGAGAGAGAGAAACAAAAAGAAGGAGATAGAAAAATCACCTATCAATAGGACATGGTCATGACTCAATCCCTTCTCCTCCATTTCTCCAACCTTTTAGGATTGGGGGCACATACCCACATGCTCCCAGCATGTTTTTCAAACCATGAGGGCCACAATTCAAACTGCTCGGTAGCCATGTAGGATCTGAATCTCTTAATCACTAGGCCACAAGCCCAGCCCTATAGACACCTTATTTAAAATATACAGGAGCAGACTTCAAAAATTCATGGAAAATTGAATTAAAATATGAGTTTATTTTGGTGCAAAACAATCTTGAAATCCACGCATAGTTTTTATGTAATACATATTTTCCATAGTTTTTGTTTTTGTGTTTTTGTTTTTGCTATAGGGCACTTACACTCGCTGAGAGAGAAAGAGACAAATTTCCCTTCAAGGGGATGGCTGTGCTACAACCCCTTCTCCTCCATTGGGATTTTTGGGCACACATGCACATGTGCCCAGCATGTTTTTTAAGCTGCTGAGTCTGGGACTTGAACCATTCTACTGGCCATGTGGGATCCAGCCACCTCGACCACCATGCCATGGCTAGCTCTCCATAAACTTTTCAAAGCCTCCTAGTACTGCTGATTCTTTCAACATCAAAGTCATGGCCCATAACACTTTAACAAAGCTTATCTGATGTATTTTCTCAGTAAGGTATAGCAGAGCCTTCTTATGCTCAGGAACATTAAGTGTCTCTTCAGTAATATGCATGGGCACCATTTTTAAACACAGAGTCATCAATGGAAGACCCAAAAATATAAAAAATACAGCAGTAAATAGAAAAGAAAAAAAGGCTTTATCTACAATATAAGAGCTGAAATAGAAAGGAAATTGTTGCCTTGTTTGACCTTAGCTGGAAATATTATGTCAGGCTACTCAAAAGCACTATGAATATGGATCAGTTTTGAAGTTACAAATACATTTTAGTTAGCAAGTAAATTCGAATCCACAAATAATGAGGAATGATGGTACATGTCACAAAAATAAAGGAAATAAAGCACAAAAATGGAAGACAAAAGTAAAACACATATTTAAAATATTTAGTGTGTTTTAAAGCAAAGGTGAATTACTGAGGTAGCATTAATCACCTATCAAATTGTCTGAACAGATTAGAATGTTGGTAAGTTTGTAAAAGCCACTAACTCTCTGAGAAATCTCATAGTTATCAAAAGCCTTAAAAATGTTCACTTGGGGACCAGCAGATGGCGTAATGATTACGTCGCTGGACTCCCATGTAGTAGACTGTGGTTCGAGAGCCAAATCCCACATGGCCAACTGCATAGCCTGAATCCTGCCCTAGAGGATTGAAAAACACACTGAATGCATGTGTGTGCCCAAGATCCCAACAGGGGAGAGAAACAGAGGAGAAAGGACCGCTGCATGACCACACCCCACTGAGAGTCTTTCATTCCTCTCTCTTTGCCTGTCTGTCTCTCTTCAGCAAGTGCATGTGCAATCTGGCATATTAAAGGGAAAAAAAAAAAAACAACAGAACTAAGACATCATTATTCAAAAAAGAAAACAGATACTATTATAAACACTTGATTTATATTTGTACCTAGAAAATCCAGTAGGATCATAAAAATAATTTTTTTCCTCCCTCAGGTTTATTTGTGCACACAACCCAGGAGGACACCAGTCCCTCGCAGAGAGCAGCCCAGGGGTCACCAGTCCTTCTGTCCTCATACTAGCAGAGGCCTCAACTGCAGAGCTTTTGTGTGGGGTTGGACACCTTTGAGAGCCTGAGCAGGAGCTGGAGCTGAAGATAGGGCTGCATTTGAGGCCTGGACCTTGGTTTGTGTCTTGGTCTGAGCCTTGGCCTTGGCCATTGCTTTGCTGGGCTTTGGCTGAGAGAGCCTGAGGCCCTTGGCGATACGAGTGCAAGCACATGTCCTGAGCTTAGGGTGGATGATGAAGGCAAGTCGACTGAGCTTGCGGCTTGCTGCCCTTTGGGGTGCCCTTCTGAACCTCTTTGGGCTTTACAAGGGCCTTGATGGCCTCTGCTCAGGCAGTCATGGCCCTGGCATTGTTGGCCTACATCTTCTTCAGACTCTTCCTGTTGTGCTTCTTGCCAAAGCACATGTTCCTCAGGACCTTGGGGTCCCCCCTTGAGAGATTCATGTCTTTGTTATCAGGGTTTCTTGATACCATTTCTGTGCCATTTTGGGGACTGGTTGTGTGTGGTTGGTTCTTGGACTTGGCCGTGTCTGCACTGAAACCCATGGCCTCTGAGGAGCCTGGGGCCAGAAGAGGAGGATCATAAAAATCTTTTTAAAAATACAGAGTTTAAGTTAGATTTCTGATGAAAATTAAAACAATAAGCATATGAAAAGATGTTCATCATCATCATCATCGGTCATTAAGGAAATGCGAATTCAAGCCACAATGATACACTAATGCATATCCATCCATTAGAATAGCTAAAATCTAAGTCTGGCCACACTGAGTATTGACAAGGGACATGGGAAAAACTGGAACTATCATTTACTGTTGGTGAGAATAGAAAATGAAACTGTCATTCTGGAAACTGTTTGGAAGATGTTTCTGAAGCCCCCTAGTACTGCCGAATCTTTGAAGTCATAGCCAACAGCACTAAAGAGTTTAACAAGTACCTCCCATCTGAACCAGCAATTCCACTTTATAGGTATGTACCCAAACAAATAAACCATATGTCCACACTGAGACTTACATATGAATGTATATAGCAGACTTATCTGTAATTGTTCCAAACCAGAAACAAATGAATGTTCATCAGTGCATAAATGGATATAATACGATGTCGATAGACTACTACACAGTATTAAAGAGGAATAAAAGGAATGAACTGTTGAAATATGAAACACACAGATCTCAAAATAATTCTGCTGAGAAGATAGACCCCCCAAAAAGTAAATACTTTATGATTCTATTAATTTAAAAAAAAAAAAAAACTAGAAAACACAAACCAATCTTCCAGAAAGGAGATGAATGATTACCTCAGGCCAAGGGCTAGTCCAGGAAGTGATGGATAACAAAGGGACATTAAGGAAGCTTTTGAGGGTGGTAAATATGCTTTTCATTTTAATTGTGGTGATTTTTTAAAGAATTAGTTTAATTTATTATTATTACTATTATTATTATTATTATTATATTATTTAATTTGACCAGAGAGAGAGAGAAAGTGAGAAAGCAAGCCACCAAGTCTGTGATTCAAACTGTGATCGGGCCTGTGGGAGTCTTCCACCTTAATCACTGTACCACCTGCAATCCTCTGTGGTGATTTTTTTAAATGTTTGCATGTGTCAAAACTCATCCAAATATACACTTTATATAAAGGCAGTGCATTGTATGTCCATTTTATCTTAAGAAAGCTGAAGATACACAGTAAGTAACCAAACAAATAAATATAATAATATCTCTCTCCCCCCTCTCTCTATATATGTATTATTTTTATATATTAGGATTATATTAGGAATAACCAGATAGGAAATATAATAGAAAAATGTCTTATTCACCATACCAACACAAATTACAAAATCTTTAATACATTTAAGTGTACACATTATACAGAAAAAAGTATGTAAGTCATTGTAACAGTTTGAATCTTTGAAAATCTTTAGGGAAAGTAGATTCCGATAAATGAATAGACACAAGATACTCCCAGATGGAAAGACTTAAATAGGTGTAGAGGATACTGCGATGTGCCACCAAGATTTCCCACTTCAAGACCAAGGCGCTCATTCCCTTCACTGCCGAGGGAGCTGGCCACCAATGGCTCTTACATGAGTTGTTCTCTAGGAGTCTCCCTCAACTGGAGAAAGCCACCTTTCCATGCCCAATGTCTTCCCTGTCTTGGAAGTTCACATCTAATGACTAGTCAATGGCACGGAGGAAGTTTCACAAAGACCTGGCCTCTTTGCCTCAATGTGGGTCAACAACAGAGTTTCATACCAGAACTCTCCTTGGGATCAGTTGCTTTGTCAAGACTTTATTACAGTTCACCTGCTTCCCTACCCAACCCCACTTCCTTTCCGCCCACATAGGTATTAATCTAGAGGGTATTCCCTAACAAATCTGTTTATGCAAATCTCCATCTGAGTCTACTTCCCAGAGAACTTGAAAAAGATAAGGATGTCAATTATATCCAAGTTAAATGTTACGTTTATGCCATTTTTCATCAGAGTAACAATGAAATAACTTTATTAAGTGAAAATAGTTAAGAAGTTGAGGAGGATGGGACGGGGTAGGAATAGCAAAATTGGGGCAAGCAGGAGGCGTGGTCGTTATGGTGCTGGATCCCACATAGTTGACTCTGCAGTTCAAGCCCCAGATCTGTCATTTTGGAATAACATGCCAGGCACATGTGTACATGCCCCAAATCCCAAGCAAAGAATGGAAGAGAAAGGATTGCAGCATGGTCATTCTCCTGT
>NW_006159863.1:2969417-2972898 GCF_000334495.1 Tupaia belangeri chinensis | reverse complement strand
TCTTTCCCTCTCTGTCTCTACGTCTCTCTCTAATGAGCACACGTACCCTGTAGCAAAAACCTAAAATATAACAATTTCTTTTTTAAAAAAGGAAAATTACGCTTCAAACACCAGAAACTAGATGTCACTATAAAGCTATAATCAATCATATAAACAGTATATGAATGGTGCAATAATAGGAAAATTGTCAACAAAAAGAAAATACTACATACAATACAAATTTCATGTATTGCACTGTTTCTCTGCAGTGTTCTCTCTACTTGTTTTACTTTTCTTTTTCCCTCACTAGAAGGCATGTGTGCTCACCAGAGAAAGACCAAGACAGAAAGAGAGAAGAAAAAGCAACCCCCCGTGGGCAATTTCTTCTCCTCCATCTCTCTTGCCTTTCCAGATTTGGGGCACACTCACACATGTGCCCGGTGTGTTCTCAAGCTGCCAGCTCTGGGACCAGCAGTTAGTGTAATGGCTATGTCGCTGGACTCCCATGTAGCTGACTATGGTTCGAGTCTCAGACCCAGTGGCTTAAACTCACGCCGGGAGCGTGTGCATGCGTGCCCAAGATCCCGAGAGGAGAATGGAGGAGAAGGGATTGCGGCGTGGCATTCCCCCCCTGGGGGGTGATTTCTCGCTTTCTGTCTCTCTGTCTCTCTCTGTCTTTCCGGCGAGCGCACATGCCCTATAGCAAAAAATACCTCTAAAAAAAAAAAAAAAGCCAGCTCTGGGATTCAAAGCATGAGGTGAGCCTATGGTATCTGGCTTCCTTAACCACCACCTACAGAGCTGGCCCTTCCTTGGCTTTTTAATTCCTGTCCCTCCCCTAAGATTATTCATTCTTCTAACCCTGTTTAGTGAAAGCTGCTCATTCTGTCACATGAGCTCCAGTGATGGTAGAAATATTGTTCTAACTCCCTAGTAATATTATCAGGAAATTATTTTTACCTTCTTATATTAAATCACTTTAAAAAGGAAAGGCTCAGGCCATGTTATTATGCCTCTTTCTCCCCTTCCTACTATTATTCTACCAAAGTGAGCATCATGCATTCACACTCACTGAGCACCTAAACGCCTGGCTGACGCTTCCTCTCCACCTTAGCATTTGCTACCATCTTCAGTGGTTCAGTATCCACATGGGCAGTTCATCCAGCACCCTAGCTTCTCAGTCCCGTGACTTCAGTGGCAATAAACTCCCTTCCCCCTCTACAGTCCACTCCCATGTCCACATGGCACCTGTCATTGCGAGGAAGACAGCAGCTCTAAACCTTCAACTCTAACCTTCCTGTCTGTGACCGGTCTCCTCTCTTCCTGCTTCTCACGTCCTCTCTTTTTCTAAGTCAATTATTTTATTTCACAGAGATCTCAAAAGATGCACTCGAACTCTGTACTGAGAGTCTCTCGATTTCACCTGAAATGTCTCCCTTTCCCTTTGAACTTGAGCCTATGCTATTTACAAAGGCCTGGTCTCCTTGCCTCAATTTGGGGCAATAATAAAGTTCCATCCTAGCTCCAGAATTCTCCATGGACTTCATCCTCAACCCCTCTTTACCTGTCCTCTGCAAAGCTACCAGAGTAGCCTGCCTAAAAAGGGTTACATCAAGTTGTTTACCTGCTGAATGGCTTTCTTTCCACCCTTATCACAAAGCCCCAACTCACTGGTCTGGCACAGAACACCTACCATGATCAAGTCCCTGCCTTTACTTCTGACTGCTCCCCTTCTCACTCCTTGTGTTCTGACCATCATGACTTACGTAATGATTCTTCTTTTTATTTATTTATTTATTTATTTATTTATTTATTTTTGGAGGGGTCTTTTGCTATAGAGTGTGTGCGCTTACCAGAAAGAGAGAGAGAAACAGAGAAAGAGAAAGTGAGAAATCACCCCCCAGGAGGGATGGCCACACCACAATCCCTTCTCCTCAATTCTCCTCTCAGGATCTTGGGCACGCATGCACACGTGCCCAGCATGAGTTTGAGCCACCGGGTCTGTGACTCAAACCACAGTCAACTACATGGGAGTCCAGCGATATATCCATTACACCATCTGCTGGTTCCCATAATGATTCTTTATGACCTCACAAGCTTACATATACACCTCCCTCTACCCACAAGGCCTCCCCACATTTGTTTACCTCTCTAGGCAGTGCACCAACTACTTCTATTCCCTGAAAATCTTCATTGACCCGTTGTCCATACCTAAGGCACTCAGTGCTCTTAGAGTCCCCTGCTAGGATCTACACCTGTATCCAGGGAGAGGCAAACGGAGTCATCATCATTACAGCATTACACCTAACACAGTCCGTGGCACAGAGCAGATCCTGGACGAAGCTAGTGTGGCTAAAGGAGCGGGGAAATACAAGTGACAAAGCAATGGTCTTGGATGTCCACAGCCTGGATCCCAGCGCCAGCTCTATCATTGACTCATTAAGAGACTATGGGTGATTTTCATTCTTTTCTTTTTTCTTTTTATTTAAGAGGGAGATTTTTGCTATAGGGTACATGTGCTTACCAGAGAGAGAGGAAGCCCTGTGGCATGGCCCAGGGTTGGGGGAGGTGGCCATGCCACAATCTCTTCTCTTCCATTCTCTTCTTGGGATTTTGGGCATGCACACACACACATCCAACATGAGCTTTCAGCTGCCTGGTCCAGGACTCGAACTACAGTTGACTTGTGGGAGTCCAGCAATGTAACCATTACACCAACTGCTGGTCCTGATTTTCTTAATACTATTTATGTTCTAATACTGTTTACTTCTACCTGAAAATAGACAGTGATAGCTACTCTCCGGGCTGGCTGGAAGGAGCAAAGAGGAGAGCAACATGAACTCCATAATAAAGTTCCTGGTGTAAAGTGAGTGCTCAGTGAAGTTTGGTTTCCTTCTTGTCTCCCTTTCCTCCTTACCTTTTGTCCTCTCCCCTTCTCCTCCCTTGCTTTTTCTCTTCTTAGTTCTCATCTCTTCCCCTTCTCCTCTTCAAGCCTATAGACATGGAAATAGGAAGAAACAAACCAACTTACTTAAAGTCAACCATCACCAACTTCAAAGTACTCCAACTCCCAGCCGTGACTCAGTGAGAGCTCACCACATTGTTGCTCCACCTTAATAAATAGTTGACCTTTTAGCTCATCTGACAAAGAAGGGTTTCTAGAAACTGATTGTGTTCTCAACTGGGAGTGTCCTGGAGTCTTCCTCATGAAGAATCACAAAGAGTCTGAGCTCTTTATTTAACAAGCCTTGAGGGGAAAAAAGCTGTGGAATTTTATAGCCAAACCCAATTCCACTCTCTAACACACTCAACATTGGTATGGTCATTGAAACCCAAATGCAATTTAACATGACTTAATGTGTGCCCATGGAACACGTAAGAAGTTTTTAACATTAACCTTCCATTAATTTAGAAAGGAAAGTGGGCTGGAAACAGAAATTGTCAGTTTGCTCATTTCAGCCAGATGTAGGCCTACGCCAGGATTTCCTTGACATATGCTTTC
>NW_006159863.1:2965128-2969386 GCF_000334495.1 Tupaia belangeri chinensis | reverse complement strand
CCTACGAATGTGATTTTGCAGCATCACCCTGTAGAATATATCCTTACATAGTGACAAGGATGGTAGTGGTTAAGGCGCTGGACTCCCACATGATTGAACTCGGTTCAAGTCCCAGATAGGGTGGCTAGGAGCTCACACCGAGCACACGTGTGCACATGCCCAAAATCCCGAGAAGGGAATGGAGGAGAAGGTTTTGTGGCATGGCCATTCCCCCTGGGCACGATTTCTCACTTTTCCTCTCTCTGTCTCTCTCTCTGATGAGCATACACACCCTGTGGCGAAAACCTAAAAATAAATAACAAGTAAAAAACTGACCAACCAAATCAACAACTCTTCTTGAATCCATGAGAACTGAGGCCACAAGTCAAACCATGTGGTGAGATGGACAAGGGCATACAAAGAATCATAGTTTACCAGGCAGAAACCCCTGCAGAACCAAGGGCCGGGTAGGAATATCTGAAGTCGAAGTGATGAATGGCTGAAGTTCTCCTCATGCACAAGTCTGAAAGTGAGAAACTCTAAGTGAGGGAACCCAGCTACAGTGGTACAAGAGGTAGGGTGCCAGTGGGTGAGGCTGGGGCCACAGGAGAGGCCTGGGCTCAGTTCTCAGACCAACCTAGACAGGCTGGGTGAGAGGTGCATGTCTGTGATCCTGCCTGACTGAGGAGCTGGGGCAGGAAGATTGCAACATGGTAGGATCCTGTCGAGAATCTCTCTGTCGATTTTGTTAAAAAACAAAAATAAGGAGCCAGTAGATGGTGTGGCAGTTAGGGTGCTGGACTCCCATAGGCTGACCGTGGTTCAAGTCCCAGACCTGGTAGTTCACTTTCTCACTTTCCCTCTCTCACTCTCTCAAAATCTGTCTTTCTCTGGTTAGTGCATGTCCCTTATGGCAAATAAAAAAATTTTAAAAAGCTATAATAATAATTAATTAAATTTTTTAAAATTTTATTTAAAAATCTCTGGAGAAGCAGACCTACTCCTAGGAGTCATAAAAAAAGAAAAAAGAGGAAAAAGGCTGGTCCCATTTGCCTAGTGGTTAAGGAAGCCAGATTACACATGGTCAACCACATAGTTCAAATCCCAGCCCAAACATGGGATTTGAAAAGCATGCCAGGCACATATGTGCACATGCCCTAAATCGCAACAGGCTGGAGAAATGGAGGAAAAATAAATTGCAGCATGAGCGTGTCCCCATGGGGGATGTTTTCTTCCTCTCTCTCTTTTTCTCTTTCCCCCATACACACACACTGACAATTTTTTAAAAGTGAAAATGAGGAACACCTTACAAAAGAATAGACCTGTAGCCTTGAAAAACATTATCGTCACAGAAATGCAAGGCAGGGAGGAATTGATCTGAACTAAAGAGATAATAGCCGAATGCAAGGTGTGATGATAAACTGAATCCTTCTACTGTAAACAACGTTATCGGGACAACAGGTAAACCTCGAATGAAATCTAAGGGTTAGGTGGTAGTAATGTAGGTTCTGATGGTTGTACAAGAGGACTTCAAAAAGTTCACAGAAATGGAATTAAAGTATGACTTTATTTTGCTGCAAACTTCTTTCATCCATGCATAGTTTTTTCATAATATGCATTTTCTGCGAACACTTATATTGTTGATTATCTAGAGAAAAGTCTTTATTTGAAGGAAATGTCCACTAATGTATTGTACTATTGGGGCATCAAGAAAGTCATGGCACATTTTTGCATAGAAAAACATAAAAAAAAAAAAAAAAGTCATGACTTTCACAATGACCTAATAGTTAACTAGGGCTGGGGCCGGGAGATGGCAAGGTGGTTAAGGGTACTGGACTCCCACATGGCTGACGGTGGTTCAAGTTCCGGACCTGGCAGCTTGCTTTCTCACTTTCTTTCTCTCTCTTCTCACTAAGCCATCGGTCATAGTGGATTACAGGGCCTGCCCTAATGCCTCATTTAACCTACAAATATATTCACATTCTCAAGTACTGAAGGACTTTGTCATATGAATTTAGAGGAAGACACACGTATTAAGGGGTAATGGGGCATTATGTCAACAATTCATTCTCAAATAACTTGGGGGGAAAAAGTGGGTTTTTTTTTTCATATAGTACTTTCAACTTTTCTGTAAGCTTGTTTGAATTAAAAAGAAAGGATAACATTTTATTTTTTTAAGGAATTATTTATTTAGTTTTATTTACTATTATGTTATTTTGCTATGGGATATGTGTACTCACTGGGGAGAGAGAGAGAGAGAGAAAGTGAGAAACCAAGCTGCCACGTCTGGACCTCAAACTGTGATCGGCCATGTGGGAGTCCAGCATCTTAACCACCATGCCACCCGCTGGCCCTAGGAAAGGGAAAAGACAATTTTTAATGTGGTTAAATATTGTTCTCATTTTCTTTCTAGAATACTCTAAGACAAAACAAAGGCATAAGGGGGGACCAATGGTTAGCGTAATGGCTATGTCGCTGGACTCCCATGTAGTCAACTGCGGTTTGTGTCCCGGACCCAGTGGCTTAAAACTCACGCCGGGCGCGTGTGCGTGCATGCCCAAGATCCCGAGAGGAGAATGGAGGAGAAGGGATTGTGGCGTGACCATCTCCCCCTGGGGGGTGATTTCTTGCTTTCTGTCTCTATGTCTCTCTTTGTCTGTCTGGTGAGCGCACACGTCCTATAGCGAAAACCTCTCCAAAAAAAAAAAATTTATTTTTAATTTTTAAAAAAGGCATAAGAATCATTGTGTTTTATAAAGATCCCAATGGAAATGTGTTCATTATATCCCTGACATGATAAACTTCAGCTATTTTAAAAATGCACTTCAGTGGAATACTTCATGCCTCGGAAACACCAGATATATGACGTGTGCTGTAATAGACATCCTTTAATGTCAAGTAACATGATCATAAATGGACTCCTCTATTTCGGGGCTCTGCTGGATTTCCCATATACAGTCAAACGCAGGCATTTTTCAGGATCAATGTGCTTATTTTTAAAGACGCATCTTCTATCATTTTATGGCTCTTTCAACGGCTACCAGCTGTGTGTGCCTCCCACATAACTACAAAGCATATTAACTAGCAACAGAGGGAGGGAGACAGGAAAGGGGGGTGTAAAGAAGAGTTCAATTTCATGTTACCGGTCTCCGCCAGATTATAACGTCATGCCATATGCTGTATGTATGATGGTGCTGGATCTAGAAAAAGCAGGTGGAATCCAAAGAAGGGGAAGATGGGAAAGGATAAAAACAGTGAGTGGCATATGAATAAAAGGACCAAAGGAAAAGGAAACTTACAGAGGAATAGTAAGACTGAATGCAGAACCATCCTTTTCTCCTGAGGCCTCTAACAGCCTTTCTTTCCTCCTCCAGATACATACCCTAGACAGACACTGTCCTCACTGCTCTTACCCTGGTCAAAAGCGTGTTACTGAGGCCAGCCGGTGGCATGGTGTTTAAGGTCACTGAATCCCACATGGCCAACTGTGCAGTCTGAGCCACTTGGACCTGGTGGCTTGAAAAATTTAGTGGGTGTGTGTGCATGGGTGCCCAAAATCCCAAAAGGAGGGAGAAATGGAGGAGAAGGGATTGTGGAGTGACCATCCCCAATACAGATGTGCTCCCTCTCTCTCTCTCTCTCTGTCTCTCTCTCTCTCTCTCCTCTGCTCTCTCTCCATCTGGTGAGCACACATGCCCTCTAGCAAACTTTAAAAAAAATTTTTTTTTTAAAGTGTGTTCTTTGAGCCAACAGGTGGCATGGTGCTTAAGGGCGCTGGACTCCCACATGGCCAACCACAGTTCAAGGACTGAACCTGGCAGCTTGCTCTCTCACTTACTCTCTCTCTCTCTCTCGCTTGTCTCTCTCTGGTCAAATTAAAATGAGTAAATAAATAAATAAATTTAAATAAAGTGAAAAAAAAAGTGCGTTCTTTATAGGCCTCTTGCTAAAGGTATAAAATTCCACTGTAAAAGAATTACATAAATCATTGCATTTTTAATTTTTTCTTTTTTTCACTTTCCTTTTAGTTTATTATTCATGACAATTGAATACACGTCAGAGTGTGAGAAAGAGGAGCAGCTTCTGCAGGGTCTGACCATGCCACCCTCCCCTTCCTCCACCTGTTGGATCCTGGACACTCATGCACGTGTCCAGCTTGTTTTAGGCTGACCAGTCAGGGATTCGAACTGGGAGATCTGGCTTCGTTTTTTTGTTTGTTTGTTTGTTTGTTTTAGGTTTTTGCCATAGGGCATGTGCTCTCACTGGAGAGAGAGACAGA
>NW_006159863.1:2956993-2965116 GCF_000334495.1 Tupaia belangeri chinensis | reverse complement strand
GAAATCCCCCCCACTCTGGGCAGATGGCCAATCCCTTCTCTCACACTCTCCTCCCCTGGTTTTTAGCGCACACACACACACACACATACACACACACACACACACACCGTCCTTAAAGATTTTTTGAAGTTGCTGTTCTGGGACTCGAACCACACATCAGCCATGTGGAATCCAGCAGCCTCAATCTCCAGGCCATCTGCTGGCCCATATCTATCCTTTAAGATTTAACTAAAATGTCACTTGTTCTATGCGGTCTTTTCCCATCCTCCTTACCTCCCTATCTCTTTTACCTTTGAGCACTTCGTGCTAACACGTATTTGCATCCTTGTCTTTTTTTTTTTGGAGAGGTTTTTGCTATAGGGCGCGTGTGCTCACCAGAAAGACAGAGAGTGAGAAATCACTCCCCAGCGGGGATGGCCACACCACAACCCCTTCTCCATTCTCCTCTCGGGATCTTGGGCACACATGCACACACACCTGGCGTGAGTTTAAGCCACCAGGTCTGGGACTCGAACTGCGGTTGACTACATAGGAGTTCAGCAACATAGCCATCACACTAACTGCTGATCCTTTGCATCCTTGTCAATTCTGCTATCAGAATGTAAATGACTAAGGGTGGAGGGTGTCACGCTTTTCCTCCCATACCTAGCTGCTACTATACTACCTGAAACATACCCCTGTTTAATGATTGCTGGCTGAATTAGATAGACTCAGAGTCAATGGGAGTTTTGTTTTTCTAGCGTCTTATTTACACATGCTTTTCACACGACAATGTAGGAAGGCATGAAATCAAAACTGCACAGGAACACGCTTCTTCATGCAGTAAAAAAATTTCAAAACATTCATTAAAAAGCACTTTTCCATTAAGAGGAAAGAACAGCTCCAAGAGCAGTAACCCCATTCTCACAAGTGCAGTTAGTTAAAACACATTGGCTTTTGTACCATGGATTCGAAAGTCATGAACTCGAAAATCAGTTCCCCTTAGCTTTGTGAGTTCTGAATTACATTTCCTTTCCCATTTGCTTAACATCAATGACACCCAGAACAATGCCAGGAAAGGACTCTGGAGGTGCCCATGATGTTATCAGTAGCTGCAAGGAACCAACCTGCGAGCTTGCACTGGGGCCTCTCCAGAAAAAAGAAAGAACATTTTGCAGGACTAAACTAATGTCTTACTTGTTATTTGAATCAGGCTCTGGAAGACTAGGTGCTGCCTTAAAGAGATCTTTTAAAACCAATACACTTGGTTTGAATTTACACCACCTACGGGAATGCTCTCCCCTCCGAAGTCCACATGTTTCCTCCTTTGGCACTTTGCTCATGCGTGTTTGGAATTTCTCCGTGGGATTGCCTCTATTTGGGTCACTGAGACGTTCTCTTGAGTCTGAAATGGCATGGCCCTGTTGGGTTACTCACCTCCTTTAACCAGGAATCACTGCAAACATCGTGGAACTGACTGTAAAATGAAACCTGCTCTAAAAGGACGACGAGTTCTGACCACTGAGGACATGTGTCCCTGGCACCGACACCTGCAGCAACAGCCACCCCTGGGATAATCACCCCGGGCACCCAGCTGATGCCATTAGAGGAACCATATATTTTAGATATACCAAATTCTGCCATGTTTGTTTAAAAGGCAGGCTTCTCCCCTTCTGTAAAATGCAAGTGACGACGCTATTTGTGAAAGAACAGTGATCTGTAGGGGCTAAATAAAGAGAAAGCAGGTCAGCCAGTGGCATGGTGGTTGGGGCAGCTGGATCCCACATGGCCGACCATGGCTCACATTGTGGGTTTTGCAGCTTGAGGAACATGCCAGGCGCATGTGCGTGCGTGCCCAAAATCCCAAGAGGGGAATGGAGGAGAAAGGACTGTAGCATGACCATTCCACACGGGAGGTGCTTTCTCACTTTCCCATTCTCTGTCTGTCTCTTGCAAGAGAAGAGCACCCCATGGCAAAAAGAGGAGACAGAGAAGGAGGACGAAGAAGAGAATGAAAGGCGTCGTTGCTGAAGAGCAGAGCATTTGTTCACTGCATTCCCATTTACTAAGCACCGACTCAGCAAGTCTTGTTCGAGGGGCTGGGGCTACATGGAAGCACAAGAATCTCGCCCTCTCAAAGAATTAGTAGATGGGTCGGGGAGAGAGACACATAGATGCATTTCCCCACTATCCAGGTGCTTTCAAGGAAGCTGCATGAGGAGCCTGAAGAGCTCAGCCTGAATGGATCTGCCGGGGGCCTTTTTAGAGCAGGAAAACTAGGTAAATCTGAGCCCCAGCTCCCTCTAAGGAAGATCCTCAACCCAGGTGAAGACATCTCAAGGCCAGCTGCGGTGGCACAGCCGTGACGCGAGCCTTGATACTGCAGCCACATGGGAGGGTCCGAGGTTCACATGCTAGGTTTCTCTGTGTTTACTGAGTGTGTTCATTCTCATGATCCTGGCTGGCCGAGGCAGGGAGCAAATCGCAGTGTGAAGAGATCTCTCTCTTCCTCGATCTCTCTCTCTCTCCCTCCACCTCCTCTCTCTCTCACTGTGTACAAAGTATATTAATTCATTTTTAAAAAATGTATCTCGGGCCAGCTGATGGCATGATGCTTAAGGCACTGGACTCCCACAGAGCCAACTGTAGTTCGAGTCCCAGACCTGGTGACTTGTTTTCTCACTTTCCTCTTTCACTCTGTCTCTCTCTGATGAGCACATATACCCTATAACAAATTTAAAAAATAATAATAGGTGCCAGCAGGTGGTATAGTGGTTATGGTGCTGGAGCGGTTTCAGTCCTGGACCCAGGGACTTGAAAATCATGCCAAGCACAGGTGTGTGAATGGAGAGAAGGGATTTGCGGCATGGCCATCCACTTTAGGGGGTGATTTCTCACTTTCCTTCTCACTCTCTCTCTTCCTCTCTGGCAAGCACATACACCCTATGGCCAGAACCTAAAAAAAGAAAAAATTAAAAATAAAATTAAATAAATCTTAAAAGATATCTCAGCACCCCCAAATCTCTATACATATATATATGTGTGTGTGTGTGTGTGTGTGTGTGTGTGTATGTGTATCCACAAATTTTTCTAAAGCCTAAAAGAGCCTGAAACCTGATAATGCATGCAAATAGCTACATAACTTATAAAACATAGGTCATCATTCCATTGCATCAGAGAAACTATAAGACATCTCAAGTTTTTGAAGCAGAGAAATGAAGATAAACAATGCTCACCTCTCCCTGGTATCCACCGCGGCTGGTGAGACTCTTTGCCACCATCTCCCCGTTCCCAGAGCAGGTGCTTCCATTGTAATCTGAGGCAGAAGGGGGTGGAGTGAGCGGCCCTTTCTACCTTCTGATCATCCTACCTAATGGAGTCCTGCCAGTGAAGCCTACCAGGTTTTCAGCCTCTGCCCACCTCCTCTTCCTTCTAAAGTAGCACTCGCTGTCCCAGATTCTAGTCTAGAGGCAATGGCACAAGTAATCCAGGCCCAAATCTACACAATTCCAGACACTTCGGTTAGTCCGGTGGCCATCTTGTCCTTGTTCTGATACCTGGACTTCCGACGTACCCTTTAGGCCTAACCACCAGCTTGTAGTCCATGTAGCAGGTAACGACTCTGGGTACAGGTATTATAGCGCTTATTATTGTTAAATAAGAAAACCAAGGTTTGGACAAACTTAAAATACTGTCCAGAATCACACAGTCAGAAAACGATGGAGCAAGGATTTGAATCCAGGTTTATCTTATTTTGGAGACCCTGCATCTTTATTTTACCTTGCCTCTCAAGAAATTGGGCTGTGATTCCAAAATAAATGAGCTCACCTCCCTGGGCCTGGATTTTCTCACTTGTCAAAGGAAAGGGCTATATTAGTACCCCTGAGATTATTGTTCATACGTTCGTATCTACAAACTACTAGAGGTGGGGCAAAAAAGTGGAGTGAAAAACATTTGAGAAGCTGATTTCAACCAAGATCAGCACAGTTACTTTCTTCAGAACTTTGGAGGACCTTTAAAATAAAGATGTTTCGGGAATCTTTGAGCAGCGATATGGTCTTGCTTTCCCTCATCTACCCGGGGATCGCTGTTATCTCTGGCACGCTAGGTGTTCTTTGGAATCAGTTTGGGAAATGCTATCCTGGGTGAATTATAAGGAGCTTCTGGCTCCTGCATTCAGTGCCTGAATTTGGAAACCTCTAAGACCATACAGCTTTGAAGAGCTCTAGGGATGATAAATCCATAACCTTCCTTTGTAGCCTACACTGAAGACTCAGAGTCTGTTAAGCTAATTCATGGATTTTTTTTATTTTTTAATTTTTTTTGGCCAAAAGGCATGTGTGCTTACCAGAGTCAGAGAGAGAGGAGGAGGAAAAATTACCCCACAGGGAGGTGTGGCTGCATACCCCGTCACTTCTCCTCCACTTCTCCATCCTTTTGGGATTTGGGGCACACACGCACATGCACCCGGTGTGGTTCTTTGAAAGCCACCAAGGCCAAGACTCAAACTATGTCGTCAGTCATGTGGGATCTGATTGCCTTAACTGCTAGGCCGCAGGCTGGCCCTGGAATCATTCATTTCCTAGTTGGCGCCTATGTAGGCTTCCCGACAACTGCCCCTGCAGTGACCAGAGCGAAAGCAAAGCCAGAGCGTGATGCGTGGTTCGTGCAGGCCCTTTTCCTACCTGAGACGACGGTCCCTGGGCTGTATCACTGTTGATTCATGGTCGCGTCTTTCTCGCTAAGCACTTAGCCTGGAGTTCATTTTCACAAACTTAAAGCTGCTATTTGGGGATCTGTTTTTGCAACTCGAAATTGACTTAGCTCGCTGTGGCCTACACTTCACTGCGTCTTTCTAAATGGAGAGCTGCCCATGTATTTGGATGTAGCCTAAGTGCAGAGCCGTTTGGATGGAGGAGGTGGGGCTGAGAGGCCTAGAGAGCTCTCCAGTCCCCTGATTCTATGACTCTTAACTTTTCGTCTTGCTCCTCTTATCTTTCCAGCTCCTTCCAAAAGCCTTGAAAATCTAAAACAAAAACAAAGGAAGAAAGAGAGAAAGAAAGCAAAGAAAGCTTTGGTTTTTGTTTCCTTTTATTGCTAGAAGCTTCCTATTCCCTCTTAAAAACAAACAAACAAAAAAACAAAAAAACAATTGAAGCTGTTAAAACCAGTATGCCTCTAAAGCAAGATGAGAATGCCTGTTTTCATTGCTTTCTTTTGTTTTTCTGTTTTGTTTTGTTTTTGTTTTTGTTTTGTTTTGGAGAGGTTTTCGCTATAGGGCGCATGTGCTTGCCAAACAGAGAGAGACATAGAGACAAAAGGCGAGAAATCCCCCCAGGGGGGTATAGCAAAGCCGCAATCCCTTCTCCTCCATTCTCCTCTCGGGATCTTGGGCATGCACGCACATGCGCCCAGCGTGAGTTTTAAGCCACCGGATCCGGGACGCAAACCACGGTCGACTACGTGGGAGTCCAGCGACATAGCCATTACACTAACTGCTGGTTCCCTGCTTTCTTTTGTTTTTATTGCCAGAGAGTGCCCATGCTGCCAGCGACAGACAGACAGACAGACAGCCCCCACTGCAGAGTGTGGGTCCATCACAATCCTTTTTTCTCATGTCTGCCTCCCATCAAAACTTGAGGCATGCACACACACATGCCTGGCATGCTTCTCAAGTGGTCAGGCCAAGATCTGACCTGAGGTCCACCTTGTGGAATCCGTGTGGAATCCGTTTCCCTAAACATCGAGCCACAGAACCCGCCCTGTTTTCTTTTTTCTTTTCTTTTTATTTTTTTTTTTTTTTGCTTTCTTTCTTTCTTTCTTTATATATTTTTTATTATTATCCATACATTAAATCACTATACATCATTTAGATTGTGAAGAGACGTTACCCAAAAGGCCAGATTCTGTTCATACTTGCCCCCTCCTTTCTACAAAATAATAGACAAGGCACGATCATTTCATCTATTTCCCCAACTGTGAAATGGGACAATAATGTCTCTAACCTTCCTCCTTGAACCTTAGATTGCCCCAAAGATTAATTTGATCCAATAAAAGTAGCTATTGCATTCTAACTACATGAACCCACACCAAAAATCATTGGCTTTCGCTCCTCTGCTTAATTATCCTATGATATATGAGTGCCCTGTCTCCCACTGAACCAAGGGCTCCTTTGAGAAAATTCCAATGTCAGGTCTAGAGCACTCTGTCATAAGAACATAGCAAAGAAATTAGCAAAGACTAGAGGTATCATTTCAGAAGGGCCACAGGATGGGCCAGCTGTGATGGCACAGCAAGGAAGCAGTGCTCAGTGATGCCGAAGCCACCTGAGACCCAGGTACGTGTCCCCAAAGCTCCCTGCACATACTGGACATGTGTGTGAGCTTGGGGTCTGGCTGGCTGAGGCTAGTGGAGAAACACATGTGAAGACACTGTGTGAGCGCTCCTTCCTGTCTCTCTAACAGAAGAATGAAATAAATAGAAAAATGAAACAAAACACAGGATAACCTGAATAAATTCCCATTGAAAGTAGGACAACTTGAGTTTCAAAAGGGACAATTACTCAGGCCCACTGTGGTCAACATAGCAGTAACCAAGTGTCCCACAGGGCCGGGGGCCATGTGGCTAACTGTAGGTAGGGTTCAGATGATCCCCTGGTTGGCTTGGAAACATGCTGGGTGCCTGTGAAGTCCCGGATCCTGAGGGGCTGGAGGGCTGGGGAAAAGGACCACAGCATGACAAGACCCTGTCACGCATCCTTTCTTTCTTTCTTTCTCACGTACACACACACACATGCACACATGTACTTTCTATCATTAAAAAAATGGAAATGATTGAAAATGTGAACATGTTTAAATGTCTCAGTTTATACTAATACATTTTAAATTAAAGTCATAAGTAATATGTTCATTTTCAGGATCGTAGTGATGGTTTCACAAGTGACTGTATTTGCTCAAACTCATGAAGTGAGTTTTAAGTATGTGAAGTTTAGGTCTATTAAACCTCATTAAAACTGTATTGAGCAATCCAATTGATCACCGTTGGATGATACTAATAAAATTGACCCATTATTTTGAAAGAGAAGAAATAGAGGTAAGCTTTTTTCCTTCCAGCTCAATATATACTTTAGAATAACCAAATAGTAGATGAAGAGAAGCTTCTCTTTATAGCAGTATTCCCACTGATAAATAATGAAGGAACCCATAATAAATTAATGATGCTAAGCACAGCTCATCAATAACTGTTATCATCACAAAAAAAGAAAGACATTATCTGACTCCTGATGGAAGAAAACACCACCACCCATGATGTTGTCTTGCCAAAAAAAAAAAAAACCACGTAGACCCCCTTCTGATCAAGCCTACATCTCTAACTACCAATTCATATGAAATACAGAAGCAACTGAAACATATCAAATGATAATCAGAAATAAAAAACGGAGAATGGAAACTCTTCAAGACAAAAGACCTGGTCTCTTCACAAAATAAATTGCAAGAAACAGAGAGAACTTGTTAAGTTCAAAAGGAGCATAAGGGACCAGCAGATGGTGTGGTGGTTAAGGCACTGGATTACCATATGGCTGACCGCTCGTTATCTAAGTCTGGTGGCTTGAAAAACAGGTGCATATGTGTGGGTGCCCAAAATCCCAAGAGGAAAATGGAGGAGAAGGGATTGTGGTGCACCATCCCCTTTGGGGATGATTTCTCACTTTCCCTCTCTCTCACTCCTGGAGGGACACATGCCCAATGACAAAAACTAGGGGGGGGGGAAGGAACATAAAATATATATCAACCTGGGGCCAGCAGGTATGGTGGTTAAGGTGCTGGACTCCCACATGGCCAACCATGGTTCAAACCCTGGACCCAGCAGCTTGAAAATCATGCTAGGTGCATATTTGTGCATGCTCGAAATCCCAGGAGGAAGAGAAGGGATTGCGGAATGGCCATCCCCTTGGAGGATGATTTCTCACTTTCTGTCTATCTCTGCCTCTTTCTAGCAAGTGCACATACCCTCGGTCAAAAACCTAAAAAAAAAAAAAAAAAAAAAAAAGATATATCAACCAATCACAATATGTGATCTTGGTGGGGACCAGCAGTTAGCGTAATGGCTATGTCACTGGACTCCCAAGTAGTCGACCGTGGTTC
>NW_006159863.1:2949588-2956931 GCF_000334495.1 Tupaia belangeri chinensis | reverse complement strand
CGAGAGGAGAATGGAGGAGAAGGGATTGCGGCGTGACCATCCCCCCTGGGGGGTGATTTCTCGCTTTCTGTCTCTCTGTCTCTCTCTGTCTGTCTGTCTGGCGAGCACTCGCACCCTACAGTGAAAAAACCTCTAAAAAAAATATGTGATCTTGGTTCAAAAACATTTTTAAAATGTTTAAAATTTATGATATTTAGGGATAAAGCAGATGGCACAGAGGTCAAGGTGCTAGACTTCCACATGGCAGACTGCAGTTCAAGTATCAGACCTTGCAGCTTGCTTTCTCACTTTCCCTCTCTCTATCTCTCTTTGGTCAAATTAAACATAATAATAACTAAATTTTTTTAAAAATCTTTTTAAAAATGTATTGGTTTTTTTTCTTTTCTTTTCTTTCTCTTTTTTTTTTTTTTTTTTTGAGAGGTTTTTGCTATAGGGCACGTGCACTTGCTGGAAAGACAGAGAGAGACAGAGAGACAGAAAGCGAGAAATCACCCCACAGGGTGGATGGCAATGCCACAATCCCTTCTCCTCCATTCTCCTCTCAGGATCTTGGGCACACACGCACAAGCGCCCAGAGTGAGTTTAAGCCACTGGGTCTGGGATTCGAACTGAGGTTGACGGGGAGTCCAGTGACATAGCATTACGCTAACTACTGGTCCCAAAAATGTATGGTATTTATAGAGTGATTGGAAACTTTAAATTGAATTGGATATTAGATATCAGAACAGGTTTTTTGGTTTTGTTTGTTTGTTTGTTTGTTTTGGTTTGGGGGGTATTTTTTTAGAGAGATTGTTGCTATAGGGCACATGTGCTTGCTGGAGAGACAGAAAACGAGAAGTCACTCCCCAGGGGGATGGCCATGTCGCAATCCTTTCTCCTCCATTCTCCTCTTAGGATTTTGGGCATGCACACACACATACTCAACATGAGTTGTAAGCCACTGTGTCCAGGGCTCAAACCGTAGTCAGCTATATGGGAGTCCATAAACATTACGCCATCTGCTGGTCCCAGTATTGTTTATTTTTTATGGTGCAATACTCCTTTTTTTTTTTTTTTTTTAAAGGAATTCTTGTATTTTGGAGATACTGAAATATTTATGAATGAAAAATGGAAGATACCCAAGATGTGCATCAAAATAACATAAGTGTGTAGAAGTGGGTAAAACAGAAGGGCTGTAAGTTGGCAGTTGGGTCCTAGGGACATTGATGCTCATCATGCCATTCTTCTTACTTCTGTGCATGGTTAAAACATTCTGTAATGAAAAGGGTCTTTAAAAAATAATAATCCTTCCTCTTGGCAAGTTAGCTAACTCCCTGTCATACCTTTCTCCAGCAGAGACATAGATCCAGTTGCAGCAAACCCCTGAGGCTGTTCATGTCTATTAATAGTTAGAAAATGCTTTGAGGTTTAAAGATGAAAGATGCCACATAATCACAAGGTATTATTATTATTATATTAAAATTAAACAAGGAAATCTAGACCTGATCACCACCTGAGTCAAGAGTCAGGTCACGTGGATAATGAGCTTCATGGTTGCAGTCCCTTGTCTTGAAGAATTCTTTAAAAAAAAAAGACTTTGCCATAGGGTGCACGCACTCGCTGGAGAGAGAGACAGTAAGAGAAAAAGAAGTAAGAAATCACTTACTTTTTCTTTACAACCCCCTCCCACCGGCCCAGGGAGGATGGCCACGCAGTCAGCCAAGTAAGCTCTGGCTCCTTTAACCACTAGACTATGGGACCAGCCCAGGGCTGATTTTATCTTACATCTAACTTCTGGAGATGACGCTGTGTTACCCACCCTTCTCAGTTCTTGTTCATGACCCAGTCTTATTAGACTGGGCAAGGCCTTGTCTTTTCAGCCCCACCCAGGGGTGGATGCTTGCTATTTCTTCTGTAGGGAGACGTTCTAGATCATCCTTGACTGCCTCCCTGCTTGATTTTCAAGCAGAGTCTGCTTCCTGGGTTCCACATGGCAGTGGAGATCTAATGTATATCACGGTGACTACAATGAACAATATTGTATTGTATGCTTAAAATTTGCAAAGAGAGGGGGCCAGCAGGTGGCGTGGTTGTGAAGGCGCTGGCTGGTTGTGAAGCCACATGGCTGATCACAGTTCAAATACTGGACCTGGTGGCTTGCCTGCTCACTTTCTCTCTCTGTCTCTCTGTGTCTCTGGTCAAATTTAAAATAAATGAATAAATAGGGACCAGCAGATGGCATAATGGTTACATCACTGGACTCCCATGTTAGACCACAGTTTGAATCCTGGAGCTGGTGGCTTAAAATTCACACCTCGTACATGTGTATGCATGGCCAAGATACCTAGAGGAGAATGGAGGAGAAGGGATTGCAGCGCGGCCATCCCCCCCGGGGGGGTGATTTCTTGCTTTCTGTCTCTTTGTCTCTCTCTGTCTCTTCAGTGAGCACACACACCCTATAGCAAATATCTCTCTAAAATAAATAAATAAATAAAATGAAATATTTGGGGAAAAAATTGCCAAGAGAATAGATCTTAAGTGTTCTAACCACAAAAAAGGAGAGAGAGAGAGAGAAAAAACCATGGTCTTGGCTAGTCACATGGGAGTCCAATGCCTTAAAAAAAGAGAGAAAGGGAGACAGTGTAAGTAGGTGTAGTGTCAGAGGTGTTTATGAGCTTGATTGTGGTGGTTTTTTTCATGATGTATGCATCTCAACACATCAGCCCAGCCACGACATGGGTGCAGGGAATAGGGCTCCTCTCCATGATGCTAGAGCCATATAGGAAGCCCAGGGTTTGGGTGCTGGGTCAACTTGAACATGCCTGTTATCCTGGCTGGCTAGAAGGTTGGGTGTGGATTGTGGCATGGTGAGATCTTGTCAGGGATTCCTGGTGTGTGTGTGTGTGTGTGTGTGTGTCTTTTTGTCAATAAATAAATAATTTTTTAAAGGAAGAGAAGGGTTTGCAGTGGGGCCATTCCCCCTGGGGGTGATTACTCTCTTTCTCTTTCTCCAGCAAGTACAAACACCATATAGCAAAACAAAGCGGGGGAGGTGCGAATAGTGGTACAGCAGTAAAACATGATGATCCACAGAGCTGACCCACATAGGAGGGTTCTGGGTTTGTGACCAGAGGTCCCCCGAATACACAGGGCACACACAGCCAGGATCCAGCTCTGGCTGAGATGGGGGTGGATCTTGGCACCGAAACCCTACTGAGAGTGCTTGCTTTCTCATACAAGTGATGGGTAAATAAACTTTTTTAAAAAGACACTCTTTATACCTTAACTTCCTACAATTTTCACGTCAATTATATCTCAATAAAGCTGGGAAGGCAGAAAAAGACTGCTTCCTCCCCCTAAATTGCTTTGCTCCTTTCTACTCCAAACCCACCATCTTTCCCTGACTGTTTCCACCCACAAAAATTGCTCCTTCTCTTAACTCCTTATGCTTAGAAACAACCTCATTTAGTACATAATTATATCCTTCCTTTATTTACTCACGTCCTGGTGTGTTCGTCTCACCAACCAATTTGTAAATTCATTAAGTGCAGAGACTGTGTCTCTATTCAATGCTGTGTTCACATTAGGCTGACTCATTCATTCACTCACCAGACATTTCAGCGACCTCTCTGTTCCAGACATTTCCCTACCTACTGAGACATAGAAGCCAAGGCGGCAAAATTAAACAACTGTTCCAGACATTTCCCTACCTACTGAGACACAGAAGCAAAGGTGGCAAAATTAAATATGGTCCCTGCTTTCACGGTGGGAAGACAGAAGATCAAAACTAAATCAAAGTGAAATTACACCAGAGAAAAACATTATGAAGACTTCTCAACAATTGAAAATATAATTACTGGACCAGCAGGGGGCACAGAGGTTAAGGCAGCTGGATCTCACAGGACTGACCCCCTGGTTTGAGTGCCGGACCTGACAGATTGACAAACACACTGGGCACATATGCATACACGTCCAACACCCCAAAAGGAGAAGTGGTAGAGAAGGGATTGTGGCATGGCCATCCCCCTGAGGGGAGCTTTCTCACTTTTCCTCTCTTTCTCTCTGTCTGTCTATCTCTCTCTGGCGAGTGTATATACTCTCTAGCAAATTATAAAATACTACTACTAATAATTTTAGGGCTGGCTAGATGGCACAGCAGTGACCAGTTACTCAAACACTGCTAGAGCCATGTGGGAGATGGTGAATTAACTGGTACTTGCTGGCTCCATGTGCCAGTGATCCAGACAAGCTGGGATGGGTGGCAGAGGGACATGCAGCAAGAGACCCTATTGAGGGTACTTGTCTTTCTCTGTCTCTCTGATTCTCACTTTAAAGAAAGAAATTAACATGTAGTATCCTCATACCCGCCACACGGGTGCCCAAGATCTGGGCTGGTTGAAGTTGGGGGAGATTGAATGTGAAGACCCTGTTGGGGATGCCTGTCTCTCTCTTTTCCTCTCTTCCCAGTGCTCTCACTCATGGAAGAACAAAAGAAATGAACTTTTGGGGCCAGCCAATGGCACAATGGTTAAGGCAGCTGTGTTAATGGCCAACTACACAGTTCAAGTCCCAGACTCAGCAGCTTAAAGAACATGCCTACTGTGTGTGCATGCGTGCCCAAAATCCTGAGAGGAGAATGGAGGAGAAAGTGTGGCAAAGGCTTAAAAAAGAAAAAAAAGGGATGAATTCTGAAAATAGAAAAAAGACATAAAGTTACTGAATCTTACCTCTTTGAAATTAGTAACAGGTATTGAGGTACAATGTATTATTGGACAGATGTTTGTTTTATAAACGGGGAAATCAGTAACAGAATTAGTAACAGAGCTAAGTAGAGGTACACTGTATTATTGTGTGGATGTTCATTTTATAAACCCATGAATGCCATTCCCCACTGACAGCAGGTAGGGTCCACTTGCCCCTCTGTAATCTACGACACTGTATGTTCACTAGGGCTCTGTACGAGGCTAGATTCCAGATGTTCTGTTGATAAGATGGAGTCATTTCTTTGTTTGAAGTGAACTTTTTTACGTTGGTAGAAGACCCATTTCTACTCTTTCTAATACTTTCTAAGATATTCGCTGCCTTGAGTGTTCCGTTTTAGTACTCAGTCCTTACAATTGTATTCAATTGTGGCTTCTCTCTCTGTCAATTAGTAAACCACCTAGGAAGGGCTGGGATTAAACGCTAAGCCTCCTGATTCTGTCTACCATAATGTTCTGTCTTGTCCTAAGGAGACGTGTAGAAGTTTCCTGGGGACCAGACAATGGTGCAGCAGTAAAACTCAATGCTCTGCGACTCCAAACCACACGGTAAGGTTCCAGGTTCACGTCCAGAGAACTCCCTGACTATGCTGGGCAGGAACACACGCTTGAGCTGACTGAGTGGGGTGGGGCGGGGGGTGGCAGTGGCATCAGGACCTTGTCAAGGATGCCTGTCTGTCTGCTCATGAAAGAAAAAAAAAGTTGCCTCACTCCTGAAAAGCTGACAACTTTTTCTTTAAAGAGTTACGTATTTATTTATTTTTAATTTGACCAGAGTGAGAAAGGGAAAGTGAAAAAGCAAGCCACCGGGTCCAGAACTCAAACCACAGTTGGCCATGTGGGAGTTCAGTGCCTCAACCACCACACCACCTGCTGGCCTGCTTGCACCTTTTTTTTTTTTTAAAGACTTTTGCGATAGGTTGCATGCGCTCACACACCAGAGAGACAGAGAGATAGAAAGCAAGAAATCACACACACACACAGACACACATACACACACACACACACCCCTCCTCAGGGAGGATGGCCATGCCGTAATTCATTCATTCTCTTCCATTCTCCCCTCAGGATTTGGGGCATGCACACACATGCGCCCAGCATGAGTTTTAAGCTACTGTGTCCGGGACTCGAATCCTGTTCAACTACTTGGGAGTCCAGCAATGTAACCGTTAACGCCATCTGCTGATCCCTTCTTGCAACCTTTTAATAACTTTGTGATAAAAGATAGGATGATGTCCTGGAAAACATGGCCAATAGCTCTCGTGGTCTGGAAAAAACCTATGTTTGAAACCTGCTTATATCAACTGAGATGCTTTCATTTACAAATAGCAGAAACAGTAAGCTGAATCCTTAAAAATAACAAGTACAGGGCCAGCAAGTGATGTGGTTAAGGCGCTGGACTCCCACATAGCCAAGTGCAGTTTGAGTCCCAGACCTGGTGGCTTGCAAACCATACTGCGCATGTGTATATTCCCAAAATCCCAGGAGTAGAAGGATGGAGAAGGGACTGCCATCCCCCCAGAAGATTTCTCACTTTCCCTCTTTCTGTCTCTCTGTCTCTCTCTAGTAAGCACACACACCCTACAGCAAAATAAAATAAAATAAAATAAAATAAAATAAAATAACAAGTACAATTATTATCATTCTTCACGATAAGAAATTCTGAGGTAGGCAGACTCTGAATGGCCGGGTAACCCAGTGACTCGATGATATTGGGTCTATCTTTCCACCCAAAGCCAAGCACTATGAACAGAAACAAGGTCCTAAAGAAGGAAAAACTATTGACTTCCTGAGCCTACTTTGCTTTGGTTTAGGTTTAGGTTTTTTAATTTGTACAATAGTCTTATCGTCAGTACATACTGAACGGCTCCCGTAAGAATTACACGAGCCCTATGCAGAGCAGTGGGCTGGTGTAGACACGCGGTGTGCAAGGGCCGAATGAGGTCCGTCCTCTTAGGGGACGTCAATGAAATGAGTAGAGATTCTCCTACCTGGGCTTCAGATCTGACACCACCGTTTGCCAGCTGAGTGACCTTGGATAAACTTACACAATATTTCTAGACCCTTTTCTTCATCGTGGCATCAAGATAACATCAGCACCTATTTCAAGGATTTGGGAGCCAGCAACAAAACAGTGGGTGGAAAACACCCAGCACTTTGAGTCTAGTACCTGGGGAGTGCTTCCCAAATATGAGCCGTTTGTTTTTATGATGATGATAAAAGCAGGAGACCACAAAGGGCCGTAATTGGTAAGACAGGGAAACTGGGCCCTGAAGACGCATTTGGAAGGGAGTAGGGGTCTTTCAAGCATACCGAGTGCAGGCCTGTGTTTTGGTGCCATACAAAGAGGGTAAGGTGAGACCAGAAGTTGGCAAGGCTTCATTGCCCGGGAGAGACGAAGCCTGTGAAACAGGGGTGAACCTGGAAGGCATCTGCTACAATCCCGCCAAGGCTCTGGACTTGGATTCGCTCAAAGGCTCAGGCCAGGCCAGTCTCCGTGAAGAAGCGCAGGGCTGGCTGCCTGTGGCTTGACTTGCCTGCCAGGCACCACAGGTGGCGGTGTGCATGCAGCAGAGAGCGCCAGAGGCGGGCGTGGCAGCCAGC
>NW_006159863.1:2944744-2949477 GCF_000334495.1 Tupaia belangeri chinensis | reverse complement strand
CAGAGGGGGGCGGGGCAGCCCGCCCCGACCCTAGACCAACGCCTCACCACAGGCTCCGCCAGGCTCCTGGGAAACCCTGTCCCTGCGCCACCGCCACCGCCACCGCAGAAAGCCTTCCAGCCTGCCGGCTCATCAGGGCCTGCCCTCCGCCCGCTGGCCAACCTGCCTGCTGGAAACAATGCACGGATCTTTAGAGGCTCGTTTCCAATCAAAACACGGCGGCCTTACCGGAGCCGGTCAGCAGGGCTTACCTCCTCCTGGCGCGGAGTGGATTCTTGAATTTGTTCTCGCGTTAGCGTCCCGGTGGTCAGCCTGGGGTCCTGCGAGAACTGAGAACGGTTGGATGAAGGGTTAAATGGCTTCCAGGACTCCAAGTCCAGCGGATTCACTCAGCCTGTTTGTTATTCACAGTGAAGCGAATGTTTTGCTCACCCTGGACAAGATGCTCTTAGGCTTCTGTGGTGATACACACCCACATAAGGAGGGCACTCCGGAGTTATCTCCTGGCACCCTTGAAAAGCAGTTATTTCAAAGGCAAAGGGTACCAGCTGCTCGCAATATATATTAACAGATCATAGGAAGAAAGCAGAGTCCTGCATCCTGAAGACATCAGGGCCTACAAAACCAAGCTGGTGGCTACAGTCTTAAGACAAGACTTCAGAACATGGAGTCCAAAGTCACGGGGTTCAAATCCCCTCTTCACCACTTACTCAGCTCATTGGACTTAAAATAATTTCACTTATAAAATGCCCATTCTACTCTCTACAAGGCATAATGATTATAATAATCTAGAAGCAAAGACAAAAGGAAAAAAAACACTAATATTGATACCCTATCTTTAACATTTTGATGTCTTCTCATTTTTTTTGGATCAATTTCTATTTTTTTCACTGTTTATAGTAAACTATTTTCATTAACAATTAACATAATTTCAGGATAGGCCTGGCTCTAAGACAAGTGAAAGAACCGATGTCCGAAATCTCATCCAGAGATTTACTTCCATCATTCCTCTTAGCAGGGAATGGTGCTTCAGGGCCCCCATGTGATGTCACCCCGTGCAGCTCCTGGGTTATATCCTTGTCACCTCTCTTGAGCTGTCACCATCATGATCAATTTTTCCCCACCAAGTTCGGTGTCATTTTGTTGCAGTTTTTTGTTTGTTTGTTTGCTTGTTTGTTTGGGTTTTTTTGGAGAGGTTTTTGCTATAGGGCGCGTGCGCTCGCCAGACAGAGAGAGACATAGAGACAGAAAGCGAGAAATCACCCCCCAGGGGGGATGGTCACGCCGCAATCCATTCTCCTCCATTCTCCTCTCCGGATCTTGGGCACGCACGCACACGCACCCGGCGTGAGTTTTAAGCCACCGGGTCCGGGACGCGAACCACGGTCGACTACGTGGGAGTCCAGCAACATAGCCATTATGCTAACTGCTGGTTCCCGCAGTTGTTATTTTTAAGTAAAACGTCAGAAAATGTAAAAACGCTGCCCTTATTTCTCTGAATACGTTGAAAACAATGGAAGTCTGGAGATGTTTAATTCTTCATGAGCCCACATGGGGGCGTGACCATTACTGATGGGGAAGGCAACATACTAATTCCAACTTTGGCGACTATCAGCAAACTGGCACCTGCAATTAAACCTGCAGGCGTGAATTTTCCAGAGTGGTAGAACCTCATTCCCATAACGCCAGCCAAGGTCCCAGATGCAGCTAGGAACACCCAGATGTTCCTCCGAGCCTGATACAGCTAGTAGGCTCCCAGGCCTGCGAGCCTCCGGAAGAGGGGCCCAGCAGCCAGGGACAGCACACTACCTGCTTTCGTGTAGCCAATGATCCCGCCAGAAGCAACCAGTGCTGCATAGGCAAAGCCGAACCAATGCAAAGGCACTAGCAGGCCCGTGTCCTTCCGCATGGCTCTCTTCTCGCTCCGCCCAGACAGGAGACCACCAGGCCCAGACCTGCGCCGCTTTCCTGAAGGTCTGCATTATTGAAGGAGAGCGCGTAGGCGGCGACTGGAAGTCTCTCAATTAATATTTTTTAAAAAATATTACAGGCCAGCCCTTGATGGGGTGGTTAAGGCAGCTGGATCCCACATGGCTGGCTGCACAGTTTGAGTCCCAGACCTGGCAGCTTGAGAAACACACCAGGCACGTGTGTGCGCATGCCCAAAAGCTCAAACAGAAAGACAAATGCTCAAGTAGGGCTTGTGCGTGGCCAACCCCCAACCACAGGGGGCGCTTTCTCACGGTTTCTCTCTCTAGTGAGCACATGTGCCCTCTGCCAAAAATAGTAATAATAATAATTCATTGCATTGAAATGTTATTTATCTTGATGACTGAGTCGAGGTGCTTTAGGGACCCTCCTCCCCGTTAAGTTTCACAGAAGGCCCTAGTACCTCTCTCATCTCACCCTAGTCCTGGGCGGTGAAGCTTGAATAAAGTAACACGCAAACACGCCAAGAGCCCTATAGACTTCCCATGATGCCTGCAGGGGAGCACGCAGGGAACTGAGAGCTGAGGTGGAGCTTGGGGTGTGTGTGTGGGGGTGTGTGTGAACACTCTCTGTGCTGTCCCTGTGTTAGATCCCCTGACACAAGCTCATTTAATACTCCAGGTGACTTCGAGTTAAGTGTTAACTTCCTGTCTTTCTTTAGGCTACATAATATCTTCTCCTGCAGGAAAACGATGCTCCCTCTGTAGAGAGGACGCTTCTGCTCTGAGTCATTCCAAGGCTTCCTCTGCGGTCCTTCTCAGCACACCCACTTGTGCGGTGGCAGCAGACTGGGCAACGGTGGCTGCGGGCGGTGATACAACACATTCCTCTGTGTGAGCACCTGGACAGCCAGGAAACACCTGTGTTCCCAGCCTCAGAGACACCAGGGAAGTTCACAGAAGCACACCACAAGCTAGCACCTTTGGGATCCAGATGCTTTCAAAGCGTGTGCCATGTTTGGAGGGAGATAAAATGGGATGAGAGAGAAGAGAAACCTGATTCGCCATGTAATGCATTTGGAGAGATTTTTTTAAGGATTATTTATTTAATTTTATTTATCATCATTATTATTATTAGTTTAATTTTCTACAGGGCACATTTGCTCACCAGAGAGAAACAAGAGAAAGTGAGAAAGCAAGTTGCTAGGTCCAGGACTCGAACCGTGGGTGGCCATGTGGAAGTCCAGTGCCTTAATCACCATGCCACCTGCTGGCCCCTAGAGAGATTCTTTTTTTTTTGGAGAGATTTTCACTGTAGGGCACGTGCGCTCGCCAGACAGACAGAGAGAGACATAGAGACAGAAAGCGAGAAATCACCCCCCAGGGGGGATGGTCACGCCGCAATCCATTCTCCTCCATTCTCCTCTCGGGATCTTGGGCACGCACGCACGCGCGCCCGGCGTGAGTTTTAAGCCACCGGGTCCGGGACACGAACCGCGGTCGACTACGTGGGAGTCCAGCGACATAGCCATTACGCTAACTGCTGGTTCCCGACCCTAGAGAGATTCTTTACATGTCGGTTTCCTTTTTAGAAAATGAAATCATGTTATTTAAATTTGATTGCTTAAAAAAAATCGACTCTGATGGTTCTTCTAACCTTGACTAAAGAAAATTTAAAGTTCAGTGGTTTAAAGAAAATAACTCAATACGTAACCTCTTATAAGCGAGTTATCAGTACTGAAGAACATTGGTCTTCGAGCAGAAAATAAAGTAGGATGGATAGTGCCCTTGCTTGCTTCCAGGAGTTTCCATTGAATTTGGCTACTGCATTAGTAAGAGCCTATTTAAAATGGCTTTTACTTTAACCACTCAATGCATCAATTCCTTTTTCTTTTTTTCTTTTTTTTTTAAGAATTATTTATTGGGACCAGCAGATGGCATAATGGCTATATCACTGGACTCCCACTTCATTGACTGTGGTTTGAGTGCTGGGCCCGCTGACTTAAAACTCAAGCCTGGTGCATGTACATGTGTGCTCAAGACCCTGAAAAGAGAATGAAGTAGAAGGGATTGCGGCATGACCATCCCCCTCGGGGTGGGTGGTGATTTCTGACTTTCTGTCTCTCTGTCTCTCCAGTGAGCACACAGGCCGTATAACAAAAATCTCTCTTTTTTTAAAAAAAAAGGGGAGAATTATTTATTTAATTTATTATTATCTTTAATTAGCAATAGGGAATGTGTGCTCATTAGAGAGAAACAGAAAGAGAGAGGGAAAGTGATAAAGCAAACTGCCAGGTCCAGGACTTGAACTGTATGGGAATCCAGCACCTTAACCACCACACCACCTGCTGGCCCCAATGTATCTCTTGCTTCCATTCTTGTTCTTTTATTCTCTATTCTTCCCCTCTTGGTACAAGAAACAAACAGCTAATCTAGTATTACCTAGTTTCTCACTAAGATGGTGCTATGACGTAGGTACTCTTACTGTCATTTGAGGGTAAAGACACAGGCCAGGTACACTCAGAATCTGATGGTTGCACCAGGAGTTAGCTAGGCCACCAGTCTGTCCCCAGCCCCTAAACCAAACCACTATCCTAAATTCTGGCATCAACTCTGCCATAGCTGATCATTAAATTAGTAGTTACAGGGAGGGCATCCTGTAAAATGAATTTGACCTTGAATTTGATAATAAGTCCCAATGCTTGTTATCTTTCCAACCTTTTGTTTAAAAGTTAGCAAGTTTTAAACTTTGTATAAAAGGTAATATGAGGGGCCAGCCTGTGGCCTGATGGTTAAATAAACTAG
>NW_006159863.1:2931101-2944015 GCF_000334495.1 Tupaia belangeri chinensis | reverse complement strand
GCAATCCCTTCTCCTCCATTCTCCTCTCGGGATCTTGGGCACGCACGCACACGCGCCCGGCGTGAGTTTTAAGCCACCGGGTCCGGGACACGAACCGCGGTCGACTACGTGGGAGTCCAGCGACATAGCCATTACGCTAACTGCTGGTTCCCGACCCTAGAGAGATTCTTTACATGTCGGTTTCCTTTTTAGAAAATGAAATCATGTTATTTAAATTTGATTGCTTAAAAAAAATCGACTCTGATGGTTCTTCTAACCTTGACTAAAGAAAATTTAAAGTTCAGTGGTTTAAAGAAAATAACTCAATACGTAACCTCTTATAAGCGAGTTATCAGTACTGAAGAACATTGGTCTTCGAGCAGAAAATAAAGTAGGATGGATAGTGCCCTTGCTTGCTTCCAGGAGTTTCCATTGAATTTGGCTACTGCATTAGTAAGAGCCTATTTAAAATGGCTTTTACTTTAACCACTCAATGCATCAATTCCTTTTTCTTTTTTTCTTTTTTTTTTAAGAATTATTTATTGGGACCAGCAGATGGCATAATGGCTATATCACTGGACTCCCACTTCATTGACTGTGGTTTGAGTGCTGGGCCCGCTGACTTAAAACTCAAGCCTGGTGCATGTACATGTGTGCTCAAGACCCTGAAAAGAGAATGAAGTAGAAGGGATTGCGGCATGACCATCCCCCTCGGGGTGGGTGGTGATTTCTGACTTTCTGTCTCTCTGTCTCTCCAGTGAGCACACAGGCCGTATAACAAAAATCTCTCTTTTTTTAAAAAAAAAGGGGAGAATTATTTATTTAATTTATTATTATCTTTAATTAGCAATAGGGAATGTGTGCTCATTAGAGAGAAACAGAAAGAGAGAGGGAAAGTGATAAAGCAAACTGCCAGGTCCAGGACTTGAACTGTATGGGAATCCAGCACCTTAACCACCACACCACCTGCTGGCCCCAATGTATCTCTTGCTTCCATTCTTGTTCTTTTATTCTCTATTCTTCCCCTCTTGGTACAAGAAACAAACAGCTAATCTAGTATTACCTAGTTTCTCACTAAGATGGTGCTATGACGTAGGTACTCTTACTGTCATTTGAGGGTAAAGACACAGGCCAGGTACACTCAGAATCTGATGGTTGCACCAGGAGTTAGCTAGGCCACCAGTCTGTCCCCAGCCCCTAAACCAAACCACTATCCTAAATTCTGGCATCAACTCTGCCATAGCTGATCATTAAATTAGTAGTTACAGGGAGGGCATCCTGTAAAATGAATTTGACCTTGAATTTGATAATAAGTCCCAATGCTTGTTATCTTTCCAACCTTTTGTTTAAAAGTTAGCAAGTTTTAAACTTTGTATAAAAGGTAATATGAGGGGCCAGCCTGTGGCCTGATGGTTACATAAGCTAGATCCCACATGGCTGACTACGTGGTTTAAGTCCCAGAACCGCATAGAGTGCATATGTGTGCATATCCAAGATCCTGAAAGGAGGGAGAAGTGGAAGAGAAGAGGTTGCAGCATGACCATCCCCATAGGGGGTGCTTTCTCACTTTCCCTGGCTTTCTCTCTGTTTCTTTCCAGGGAGTGTGCATGCCCATTTTTTTCTTAAAAAATGAAAACAACACACAAGAAAAAGTAACAATAGTTCTCTACAGTCGAATTGTGAGAACAGAAATATATTCAGATAAAAGTATTCTCTTTACTTATTTTTTTTAAAAATTATTAATTTATTTTTTATCATTATTATTATTCAATTAGAGAGAGACAGAGAGAGAGCAAGCCGCCAGGTCTAGGACTTGAACCATGGTCAGCCATGTGGGAGTTCAGCACCTTAACCACCACGCCATTTGCCAGCTCCTCTCTTGACTTATTAACTAAGTGAATGCAGTTCCAACTCCCAACAAGAGTCCCATTCTTCACCTGGTAGACTCCACTGCATGGAGTGGTCACCCTTTATTCAGAGCTCCTTCCTTTGAGCAAGATGAAATTGCTCTGGTTCCACTGCTGGCCATAAATATCAAGGGGCCGAGTACACGATGTTTAGGGAACAATTTCAGGGACAGCAGCCGTTCGTGTGCAGATTAGAGGGCAGATTTAACATGAGCTCTGAGCGCATGCGTGGAGAGAGAGGAAAAACAAGGGAGTGAGAGCAGGGCGCAAGGAGGAGACAGAACATGTGAGAAAAAGAGCATGCGTGTGTAGGTGGGAGAAGGATACCATTTCTTTCGTTTTGGCCTGGGAGGGAAAACATTCCCACCGTCACGTCTGTTTCCCTCAGTTTAAGATGCGAAGACACTGATGACAGTTTCTGCGTAGGGTGGGAGAAACACAGAAGAGGAAACAGCTATGTGCTCTCTCCAGGATGGAAGGTGTGAGCGAGACTGCACTTTGCCTGCCTTCAACGTCCATTTTTCCCTTTCTCCTTTGTGTCAGAACCCCAATTTTTAGCTGAGCATGTTGCATCTCAGCTGAAACACTTCCATTCCCCACTTCATTTTTGCAGAGATGTGGCCATGTACCAAATTTCTCACCAAAGAAAAATAAGGCGTACTGTGTGGGATCTAGGAGAGTCTTTTTAAAGGGAAAGAAAGCACTTCTGATCTTCTCACTTATGTATTTGCTGCTTTTGAACATGGATGTGATGACTGGAGCATTGGCAGCTACCATGAGCTGTGAGATCATCCTAGAGGTGGAGCTGGGAGGGGTCTGGATCTTTGATGGCTTTCACATGAGAAAGAAATATAATTTTATCTTATCTAAGACTTGTTTAGGGAATAAGGAATGTATGATGGGGAGTATTTCTCTTGTATTCAGATAAACCTAATTCTAACTACTGGAGGACTTACACTGAAACAACATAACCTTATTTTGCTAAGAAACTTTTATTCTTGATGCATAGGAAGAGGGCATGAATCATAGTGATAAGAAAAGTTGCATAATGAACTTTCCCACATGTTAAAATGTCACATTCATTCCAGAGGCCAGAATAACTTGATTGACTGAAGATATATTTACTGTGCAGTATTAACGTGCCAGGCAGAGGATAGATTCTGCCCAGAGAAGTCTTGCCCTTCTAGGTTCACAGGGACTTAGTGGACTAAGTCAGGGCATCAGAAGCATTTCAGAAGCCCGCCAGGGCCTCCCCAGCACTGCAAGAAAGAACTATAATAAGCAGCTGTCGCCGGCCCTGGTGGGCAGGCTAAGTGACTGTAGTAAGTGCCACACTTTCGGGTGCTTGCCCTCTTTGATACTTTGTGCGGACTTGGCAATGGGTGTTATTGTCCTCAATTTATAAAGGTAGAAGCTGACAACAAACAGAGGCACCAACTTGCCTTAGACACCCAGCCTGAGTGGTCAGGGTCCATCGGAAGCTTAATAAATACCTGTTGAATGAATGAAGAGAAGCCCATGCTTTTTTCTTTTCTTTTTTTTTTCCTTTCAGTTTTTCTACAAGGTTCCTGTGCTTGCTGGAGAGAGACAAGAGGTGAGACGTAGAGTGAGAAATTGCTCCCCGGAGTGACTGGCCACGCTACAATACCTTCTCCGTCATCCTCCTCTTGTAATTTTGGGCATACACACACACACGAACATGTGAGAAAAAGAGCATGCGTGTGTAGGTGGGAGAAGGATACCATTTCTTTCGTTTTGGCCTGGGAGGGAAAACATTCCCACCGTCACGTCTGTTTCCCTCAGTTTAAGATGCGAAGACACTGATGACAGTTTCTGCGTAGGGTGGGAGAAACACAGAAGAGGAAACAGCTATGTGCTCTCTCCAGGATGGAAGGTGTGAGCGAGACTGCACTTTGCCTGCCTTCAACGTCCATTTTTCCCTTTCTCCTTTGTGTCAGAACCCCAATTTTTAGCTGAGCATGTTGCATCTCAGCTGAAACACTTCCATTCCCCACTTCATTTTTGCAGAGATGTGGCCATGTACCAAATTTCTCACCAAAGAAAAATAAGGCGTACTGTGTGGGATCTAGGAGAGTCTTTTTAAAGGGAAAGAAAGCACTTCTGATCTTCTCACTTATGTATTTGCTGCTTTTGAACATGGATGTGATGACTGGAGCATTGGCAGCTACCATGAGCTGTGAGATCATCCTAGAGGTGGAGCTGGGAGGGGTCTGGATCTTTGATGGCTTTCACATGAGAAAGAAATATAATTTTATCTTATCTAAGACTTGTTTAGGGAATAAGGAATGTATGATGGGGAGTATTTCTCTTGTATTCAGATAAACCTAATTCTAACTACTGGAGGACTTACACTGAAACAACATAACCTTATTTTGCTAAGAAACTTTTATTCTTGATGCATAGGAAGAGGGCATGAATCATAGTGATAAGAAAAGTTGCATAATGAACTTTCCCACATGTTAAAATGTCACATTCATTCCAGAGGCCAGAATAACTTGATTGACTGAAGATATATTTACTGTGCAGTATTAACGTGCCAGGCAGAGGATAGATTCTGCCCAGAGAAGTCTTGCCCTTCTAGGTTCACAGGGACTTAGTGGACTAAGTCAGGGCATCAGAAGCATTTCAGAAGCCCGCCAGGGCCTCCCCAGCACTGCAAGAAAGAACTATAATAAGCAGCTGTCGCCGGCCCTGGTGGGCAGGCTAAGTGACTGTAGTAAGTGCCACACTTTCGGGTGCTTGCCCTCTTTGATACTTTGTGCGGACTTGGCAATGGGTGTTATTGTCCTCAATTTATAAAGGTAGAAGCTGACAACAAACAGAGGCACCAACTTGCCTTAGACACCCAGCCTGAGTGGTCAGGGTCCATCGGAAGCTTAATAAATACCTGTTGAATGAATGAAGAGAAGCCCATGCTTTTTTCTTTTCTTTTTTTTTTCCTTTCAGTTTTTCTACAAGGTTCCTGTGCTTGCTGGAGAGAGACAAGAGGTGAGACGTAGAGTGAGAAATTGCTCCCCGGAGTGACTGGCCACGCTACAATACCTTCTCCGTCATCCTCCTCTTGTAATTTTGGGCATACACACACACACACACACACACACACACACACCCCTACCTGGCTTGTTTTCTGAGCTGCCCGGTCCAGGACTTGAACTGTGCTGTTGGCCATATAAGATCAGTTGCCTTAACTACCATGCCGCTGGCTGGCCCACCATGCTTTTTTCACTACCTTGTTGAGCAGAAGTGTAGAAGACATATAGAGACAAGAAGGAGGGAAAAGCCAACGCCTTGACCCTACCCCTTTCTTTTTTTAAAAAAAGAGATTTTTTTTTGCTAGAGGGTGCATGCACTCACCTGAGAGACAGAGTCAAACAGACAGAAAACAAGAAATCACCCCCCAGGGAGAGGCCCCGCTGAAGTCACTTCTTCTCCAGTCTCCTCTCAGGATTTTGGGCACACACACATGCCTGGCATGCATTTAAGCTACCTGGTTCTGGACTCAAACCGTGGTTGACTACGTGGGAGTCCCGTGACTTAACCATTATGCCATCTGCTGGTACCCGACCATACCCCTTTCTAGATACTCTGGGAATGAGGGAGTGAGTGTTCATAAGTGCTTCCTTGGAAGGAGGAACAATTTACCTGCTCAGGGCAAACAGCTCTCTCAGTCAAACCGACGACCAGCCTTCTCGACTGCACCCCCCAGCTGTGGGCTTGCCATGGCACCTGGAACTTGGGGTCTGTCACATGCATCCTGCCTCTTTCGGTTTGCTGGCAAGGACATAGGTGCAGTCGGGGGACACTATGGGTGCTGGGTAAGAGTCCGCTATGAGATGGGTGATGCTAGGCAATTCATTCAACGCCTCAGCCTAAGATGCCTCACCTGTGGGTTGGAGTTTGGTTCGACCAGCACAGGGGTTAGGCATCATGCTAAGAGTGGAGGGTGCAAAGAGTAAAGATACAACTCTCCTTAAAGACCAGCTGTGGGGCCGGCAGGTGGTGTGGTGGTTAAGAGCGCTGGATTCCCACGTGGCTGACCATGGTTCGAGTTCCGGACCTGGAGGCTTGCTTTCTCGCCTTCCCTTTCTCCTTGCCTCTCTCTGGTCAATATTTAAAAAAAAAAAAGATTAGAAACAAATGGAATTAAATAAATTAATTAATTTTTAAAAAGACCAGATGCAGCGAGGGAGTTCACACTTACTATGACCGTGTGGCTAATGGGCAACCTGCTGTCCTGTCCCTGAAGTCTCTAATTTAAGGTTCATAAAGAGTACCCCAGCCTGGTTTAGAAGAGGTGCAAGAGGTTCTGCCCCCTCCCCAGCACTTCACCCACCCTGCTGGGTCTGCAGTCCACCAGGACTGACGACTCTCCCAACGTCACAGGGGCACCTTCTCCAGGCAAGTTCACACTCTCCACACTTCAGTCCTCTTCTCCCCCGAACTTTCTAGATCATGAGCGTTCAGGGCTGGGATGGGAGACTGGGGTACTCCAGGCACCTGTCAGAGTTGGGTCCCCGCTCCTGCTCCCCTAGACTCAGAGTTCCTACCCACAGCCTGGTTGGCCCTCCCTCCCCAGAGAGGCCTAATTCTACTTCTTTTTCCAAGTGACAGGTTTCCATGGCCTGTAGCAAAAGACATTAGGACACCATCCAAGCCCTCAGCTATATGAAATGAAGAATCCAGATTTTAGAGACAGATGGTCTTCCTTCCCCAAGAAAACGACTTCATTTGGGTTGGCCTGGTACCAGTAAAGACTTGTCATTCGAAGGATTATTCCAACTGAAATTCGAGGGCGATGAGTTAGCCTCAGATAATCAACAGTATCTAACATCTTCGAGCGTTTCCAGCGCTGTGAGCCCCGCACGGAGTTAAACATTTTACAGCTAAACACTTTAAGCCTCTCACAGCCCTCCAACAGAGCCCAGAATCAGCAGCACGTTACACATGAGAGCCGCAGAGGCGCTGAGAGCTCCGTGGCTTTCCTAGGTGAAGTAGATTGGAGTCCAGTTATTCGACACCAGGGCCCACACTCCTCACTGCTACTCTATAAATCTATTTTTTTTTTGGTTAGGCATTTGCTGTAGGATGTACATGCTCTCGGGAGAGACAGACAAAGTAAGAACACCCAGGGAGGGGTGATGGCCACGCCACTACCCCTACGCCTCCATTCTCCTCTCAGGATTTTAGGCGTGCCAAAGGTTTTTCAAGCCACCTGGTTCAAGACTCAAACTGCAGTCGGTCACCTGGAATCCAGTCGCCTTGACCTCTATGCCACCTGCTAGCCCCTCTGTGGATCTTTTGTCTGATACTTTAAGGATCAAATCACATGCTCACCCCTTGGCTTAAAATGCCACTGCTACCTGTTACTCTAACCACCTCTACTTACCCCTGGGTCCCACAGATCAATGGCCTAAAGAAAAGCAATTTATTTTCTCTCTTTCCAGAGGCTCTAAGTCTGGGACAAGGTGTCAGCAGGGAGATCTCTTTCCTTGGCTTGATCTTCCCCTTGAGTCTTCAGGGGCCTTCATCTGCACATGTGCATCATTGGTGTCTCCATTGTGTGGCCATTTTGTTGTTGTTTTTAAAAGGATAGCCCAGCTAGTGGCATAGCGGTAAAGGTGGCTGGATCCAACATGGCCTACTATATGGTTCAAATCCCAGACCTGGTTATGCATGTATGCCCAAAATCCAAAAAAAGGGGAGAAATAGAAGAGAAAGATGGCAAGACGTGACTATCCCCCATGGGGGTGTTTTCTCCCTTTTCCTCTCTCCATCAAGCATGCCCACACGCTGACAAAATTAAAAACTAAAATGAAAGGGACCAGCAGATGGCGAAGTGGTTACATCACTGGACCTCCACGGTGTCAATTACGGTTCAAGTCCTAAACCCAGTGGTTTAAACTCACACTGGGCATGTGTTTGTGTGTGTGTATATGTGTGTGTGTGTGTGTGTGTGTGTGAGAGACCAAAATCCTGAGAGGTGAATGGAGGAGAAGGGATTGCAGCATGGCCATCTCCCCCCAAGGTGGGGGATGACTTCTCACTTTCTGTCTCTCTGTTTCTGTCTCTCCTGTGAGCTCATGTGCCCTATAGCAAAAATCTCTCCAAAAAATTATTAAAAAGAACAACAGTCAGATTAGATTATAGCTCACTATTGCAGTCTCGCTTTAACTTCATTCCCTCTGAAAGGACTTATCCTGGGCCAGTAGATGGTATGGAGTTTCAGGTGGCTGGATCCCCCCATAGTCAACTCTGCTTCTGAGTTCCCAACCCAGTGACTTGAAAATCATGCTCAACACATGTACGTGCATGCCCAAAATCCCAAGAGGAGACTGGAGAAAGGATTGTGCCATGGCCATCCCCCTGGGGTATGATTTCTCACTTCCCTCTCTGTCTCTGTCCAGTGAACTCATGCATCCTATGGCAAAAAAAAAAAAAAAAAATCTCTTATAAAGACACGAATCCTGTCATGAAGGCACTATCCTCATGACTGAATGGCCCCAATGGCTCCACTTCCAAATACCATCACAAGAGTGATTGGAGCTTGGGTGTATGAATTTGGGGGAAACACAAAAACTCAGTCCACAGCAGGTCCCCAATACATTTTGGGTACAGTGTGGAATATGGTGAAATTCTTTTATAATTACAAACCATTATGAAACTGCTAGTTTGTATTAAGATCTTTCACCAAATGAGAGACTATTGGAGCTTGAATGATCCTGGGATTCTTTCATTGCTTCATAATAATGAGGAAATCTTTACCAGAAAAAGATCCCTAAGAAAATCGGTACTCTGGCACATGGTACTCTGTCTCTTTTGAGTGGAGTAAGGGAGAGCACTCATGCCTTTGTTTTCTTTTAAAGCAAAGCTGGAACCAGTTAATACTGCCTCATGAGAGCCAGTTCTTAAGTCTTTCAGAATTTGTGTTCTTTTTCCTTCTTTCTTTCTTTCTTTTTTTTTTTTTTTAATTTTCTATAAGGTGTGTGTGCTCACCAAAGAGAGGAAAACTGAGAAATCACACCCTGGGGGGGATGGCCACTCTGCAATCTCTTCTCCATTTTCCTCTCAGGATTTTTGGGCACAGGTGCACACTCACCAGCATGGTTTTCAAGCTACTGGGTCCAGCACCAAGCCACGTGGGAGCCAGCTGCCTTAACCACACACCACCAACTGGGCCTACAGGAATTTCTTAAGTCAGCTATTAAATATGGACCTATATTGTATAAACTATAGACTATGCTCTATAAACACAATTGAAAAAATATTAAAAGCTAAGTGTTTCAGGATAGTCTTTCGATGTCCAGGTTCTTCATGTTTCAGACAAGTAATTGAACAAAACATGCCAATAGCAAAAGGAAAAGGTAGTTTATTAAGTAAAAGCAAAAGTACACTCCTGGGAGGTAGGAGCAGGCCTGAGGGGACAGAAAAAGAGCGGCTCAAAGGTCCCGGCAGTTGCGTTCTGTGAGGTTTATAATTTTTTAAAAATGTAGGTGGTGTCAGTAGATCATTGGCTGGGTCCACGGATGCTTACATCTCATTGGCTTTATCAAACGTGGCTGGGCCTATTGATTTCTCATTGGCTATGTCAAATGTGGCTTAAACAGAGAGACAGCCACCCCCCACCCCCCCACCCCCGGAAATCTCCTGCCTATGTTACGTGGGACGGGGAGTTTTCTGCCCTGATCCAGTTTTTGTATCTAGCCACATAGGCAAGTAGGCCACAAAGGCCCACGCCACCAATTGGGCCTTTTCCACTTCCCGTTGCTAGCTGCCTCCTGCCTCCAAAGGAAACCCAGCTGTGGGGGCACTGCTGTGCTAGGCTGGGGCCACGAGGGAGCCTGTGTTCAGTTCTCAACCCACATAAACAGGCTGGCAGTGACACGCGCTTGGAACCCTGGCTAACTGGGAGGCGGGCAGAGGCCAGCGACGTAGTGGAAAAGACCCTTTTGAAAATACCTTTTTCCGACCAGCAGAGGACGTAGCAGTTATGTTGCTGGACTCCCACATGACTGACCACAGTTAGAGTCCTGGACCTGGCAGTTTGAAAATCACACTGGGCATGTGTGCATGTGTGCCCAACACCTCAGGAAAAGAATGGAAGAGAAGGAATTGTGGCATTGCCATCCCCTCTGGGGGGGTGATTTCCCACTTTCCCTCTCAATGTCTGTCTTTCTCTTTCCCCAGTGAGCACACACACCCTAAGGCAAAAACCTCGAGAAAAAAAAAAAAACAAAAACTTTTTTCTGAGGCCAGCCTGTAGGTATCGTAATTTAGGTGCCTGGATTTCACAGCCAACTGCGTGGTTTGAGTCCTGGACCCAGAAGCCTAATATTCAACACATTAAGTGTGTGTGTGTGTGTGTGTGTGTGTGTGTGTCCAAAATCCTGAGATTGTGTTATGGCCATAATCTCCTGGGGAGGGGGGGCATGTTTTCTCTCTCTCTCTGGTGAACGTGGGCACTGTATAGCAAATTTGATTTTAAAATTATTCAGGACCAGTAGGTGGCATGACGATTAAGGCACTGGACTCTCAAATGGTTGGAGTCAACCACTAGAGCTGATGGCTTGAAAATCATGCCAGGTGTATGTGCATGCCCCAAATCCCAGGAAGAGAAAGGAGGAGAGGGGACTGCTGTGTGGCCATCCCCCTGCGGGTGAGTTCTCACTTTCCCTCTCACTGTTTCTCTTTATCTCTCTCCAGCAAGTGAACCCATCCTATGGAAAGGGAAAAAAATAGTCTTTGTCTCTCTTTTCTCCCTCTCCATCCCTTTCTCTTTCAAAAAGAAAAAAGAAGAAGAAGAAGAAGTGCATCCTAATTATTTCACTATGTTTGTTATGGATGAAATTATACCCCCACACACACACTCACAAGTTGAAGTCCTAACTCCCACCACCTCAGAATGTGACCATAATTGGAGACTAGGTCTTTAAAAAGGCGATTAAGTTAAAATGAGACAAGGTGAGCCCTAGATCACGGTGACTAGTATCTTCTGTCTTTTTTTAGTTTTCTGCCATAGGATATGTATGCTCACTGGAGAAAGACAGTGAAAGGAAAAGTGAGAAATTACACCTGGGAGGGTGACCATGTCGCAATCCCTTCTCCTCTGTCCTCCTCCTGACATTTTTGGACAAGCACACACATGTGTCTGGTGTGATTTTTGAAGACCTGTCTGGCACTCGAACCAAGGTCAACTATGTGGGAGTCCTACTGGCCCCTATGACTGTTATCTGTAAAAAGAGAACATCTGGACCAAATAAAGGACACCAGGGACACGCATGCCCAGGAAGATAACCATGTGAAGAGGCAACAAAGGGGTGTCCATCTGCAAGCCAAGGGCAGTGACGGCGGGAGAAGCCAGGCCTGCCAACACCTTGATCTCACACCTCAAGACTAAGAAAACAAGCATCCGTCATCTAAGTCACTTAGGCTGCTGTCCTTTGTCATAGTAGCCCAGGTAACCCAATCCAGGAGCCTTCCCTCTTGGAGATTTTTGTCTCTGTGGTGGCCGTTGCCCATGGTCAACCACAGTATGAAAATATTAAATGGAAAAATCCCAGAAATAAGCAATGGATAAGCTCTGACTGGCACAGCTTTCTGAGTAGCATGATGGAATTTCACACAGTCCCACTCCATACATCCAGTATGTAAATCACCCCTTTGCCTATTCTACCCACTCCACCTATCCATGCCATGTCCAGCTTATCAGATTGACTCTCATGACACCATTTGTATCGCTTGTTTTCGGTAATGAGTCCACAGTGCAAGAATGTGTAAAATACATTTTATCATAGATATATATGTTTAGGTAAACATAGTCTACATGAGGTTTAGTATATATGCTTGTAGGGGTCTATTGGAGGTCTTGGAGCATACTCCCTGCAGACCAGGGGGTACTGTGTCATCCTTCCCTGTTACCTATGCTCCCGAGGCTACTTACTCCTGCTGCGTCAGCCTGGTGGAACTGTCATGGGAAGGTGAACTGTTGAGCTTCTCTTTCCAATCCTCATTTGGTGACATCATGAAGGTAGCATGAAACACACCATACAGAGAATGTTTACATCAAAGAAATTGGTGAACTCTGGAAACCAGAGCTTTTTCTCCCAGAAAGTCAAATGATATCCATTTATTAGCATGCAACTGTGTTTTAAAGAGTTATTTATTTCATTTTGTTTAGTATCATTATATTTTTAATTTGCTATTGGACATGTGTGCTCACCAGAAAGAGACAGAGGTGGGAGCAGGGGGGCTGAGAAAACAAGCCACCAGGTCTGGAACTCGAACTGCCAGAGGGCCATGTGAGAATCCAGAGCTCCAACCACCAAGCCACCTGCCGGCCCCACATGCAACTATTTTTAAGGTGCTACTGAGAGAACAATAGGAAGGAGGGGCTTGGGTAGAGAGAAATATAAGAATAAGGTTGACTTTTTCTTTCACTCATTCACTTCAGTGGACTCTGATAGTTTTCTACCCAGGGTCCAGCTCTACTTCTTCCTGCTCAGTATCACCCTGACTGCTTAAAATAGTATCGTCCTCAACCAAAAATACTTGCCTTCCCAAACTCTCTGGTAGCTGGGTACTGGATTGCCTTTGCTTGCAGCCTAAATGCATTTCTAAATGCTTTATCTACTTACTCCAAATGTAAACCTGAAAAGCACTGCCTTTGGCAATATATGTAAGGACTAGGGAATTCAAAAAGAACAAATGAACAACGTTCTAGGTGTCCACAGTCGTCCTAGCCCAGTGTCAAAATCCCAGTTCTCAAGACCGAAAAAAATACTGAGAATCAAAAGCCTTCGAATGAATGATAAGATAGAAAATGGAATTTGCCATCTAAACACAAAGGAGATAAATTCCTTATGCCTCTTCTACAACTACAAAACCAAGGCAAATGTACACATTAAGAACAAACCAAAGTACAAAATCAACATTATTTCAATTAACATTGTCAATTGAATAAGATAGATCAGGTATGCTCAATTAACTCTCATGTGTTTTGTGTGTGTGTGT
>NW_006159863.1:2903912-2912321 GCF_000334495.1 Tupaia belangeri chinensis | reverse complement strand
TTTTTGCCATATTGCACATGTGTTTATTGGAGAGACAGAGAGAAGGAAAGACAGGGAGGATGGCCATACTGCAATCTCTTCTCCATTCTACCTCTGGGATTTTGGTCACACGTACATGTGCCAGTGTGATTTTCGAGCTACCAAATCTGGGACTCGAACTGCAATCGGCCATGTAAGAGTCTAGCACCTTAACCACTTACTGGTCCCAATACACATGCTTTTTATTTACTTTTTTTTTTAGAGAGATTTTTGCTATAGGGTGCATGCACCCCCCAGAGAGATAGAAAGACAGAAAGCAAGAAATCACCCTCCAGGGGTGATGGTTACTTTGCAATCCCTTCTCCTCCATTCTCCTCTGGGGATTTTAGGCACACATGCACATGTGCCTGGCATGAATTTTAAGCCACTAAGTCCAGGACTTGAACCATGGTTGACTACATGGGAGTCAAGCAACATGACCATTATCCCATCTACTGGCCCCATGTGTTATATTTTAAAATGAGACTGTGTAGCTTCAGGTCCAGCTCTGTATTTAAACTAGCCTATATTCTGATTTCTGTAATAAGAAGATAGAAAATCTCTATTTTTGTAGTATTATGTACACAATGGAATTAATAATTTCAAGGCTTTGGGGCCAACAGGTGACATGGTGGTTAAGGTGCTGGGTTCTACATGGTTAACTGCAGTTCAAGTCCTGCACCCAATGGTTTTACTTGGATGGCAGAGGAAATCACTTGGATGAAACTAGAGCTTCATCTTTCTTCATCAACTCTGCAGATCTCTTTCATGGTACCTGTCATTGTGGTCTTCATGGATTTCCTGCTTAGAAAAACTTCTCCCTATGGAATAGACTCTCTTTAGGGGCCTTCCACCTTTTCAGTTCCATGCCCTAGGCAAATCAGACACTTCTGTCCTCCTTCTTTCTGGCTATTATAAAGAGCCGATGTTGGGACCAGCAGTTAGCGTAATGGCTATGTCACTGGACTCCCATGTAGTCAACCGCGGTTCACGTCCCGGACCTGGTGGCTTGCTTTTTCACTTTCTCTCTCTCTTCCTCTCTCTCTGGTCAAATTAAAATAAATAAGTTTAAATAATTCTTTAAAAATAATAATACTAATAATGACTTCAAGGCTTTGTTTACTAGTTCAAGTTAATCTGCTTAACGAAAACTCTGCCAGCAAGCAATCTTCAATGCCAATTTAACACGTGTCATTCGATCTCTGCAAAGCAGTCTTGTTCACTTAAACATGAAGTTAACATTGCAGCTTTATTGAAATCTACACTAAATAAGTATCTAATCCAATTATTACTGGAATTGGTTACAGAAAATTTCTTCATGGTACATTTACTGCTATGCTTATAGGTAAAAAACTGTTGCCAAGCTGGTGTGTTCAGTGACTGGCTTCCCTTAGGGGATCTATTGTTCTGCAAATACAAGCCCCCAGCATTTTTTTTAAGAATTATTTTATTTCACTTATTGTCATCATTATTATTTGTTTTTAACTTGACTAAAGAGAAAGTGAGAAAACAAGCCACCAGTTCCAAGACTCGAACGTGGTTGGCCATATGGGAGTCCAGCACCTTGTTTTTTTTTTGTTGTTTTCTTTTTTTGGGGGGGGAGAGGTTTTTGCTATAGGGCGCATGCGCTCGCCAGACAGACAGACAGAGACATAGAGACAGAAAGCGAGAAATCACTCCCCAGGGGGGATGGCCACACCACAATCCCTTCTCCTCCATTCTCCTCTCGGGATCTTGGGCATGCATGCACACGCGTCCGGCGTGAGTTTAAGCCACCGGGTCCGGGACGCGAACCGCGGTCGACTACGTGAAAGTCCAGTGACATAGCCATTACGCTAACTGCTGGTCCCGGAGTCCAGCACCTTAACCACCACACCACCTGGCCCTTCACCCTGGGGTTTTCTGAGAAAACATGACTGTTCCACTTTAAGATATGGGATGGTGAAGTGGTGAAGAGTGTGGCCCTGGAGTTCAAACACTTGAGTTCAGATCTTTGGGTCCATGTTTCAGTCGCTCTGTGGTCTTCAGCATGTTACTTAACCTCTCTGTACCTCAATTTTCTCATCTAAAATAGGGGTGATATGAGTATAACCGCAATGCATTGGGAACCAGGCCCCGCATAATGGACTGTAGTTCCAATCCTGGCCCTGGCAGCTTGAAAAAGCTGGGCACGTATACATGCATGCCCAAAATCCTGACAGGATGAAGAAAAGAAGGGAAAAAAATATTACAAAGTGACCACGCTCTATTGGGGTGTGCTGTCTGTCTGTCTGTCTCTCTTTCTCTGTCTCTCCGATCAGTGCACACACCTTCTGGGAATTAAAGAAAAGAATGTAAAAGGAAGGAGGATTCATAGAATTGCTGTCAGGATCACATGATTTAATATATGGGTTCAGAAGAGTGTCTAGCACTTGGAATGTGACTGGTAAAATCTTGTAGCAGCCATTGCTGCTACGGTTGTTATCTGGCCGTCACTTAAGGTGAATGTAAACATGGACACTCCTTTTGTGACCTTTTAAAAAACATCTTTGCCAGAGGGCATGTGCATTCACCAGAGAGACAGAGACACGGAAAGAGGAAAAGTCAGAACACACTCTCTGTGGAGAATGACCATGCAGCAATTCCTTCTCCTCTGTTTCTCCCTCTTTTTGGGATTTTGGACATGCACTCACACATGGCTGGCATGTTTCTAAGTCACCAGGTCCAGAGCTGAGGTTGGCCATGTGGGATCCCACAACCTTAACCACCACACCACCGCTGGCCCAAACATGGACACTTCTGATGATTTGACTCAAGTGCTAACACCTTTCTGAAGGTTTGCCTTGCAAACTCACTCTTTGTTGTGGGTTAACCACTCTCTTCTGAGACCAACTGTGTCCTGCGCCATCTTCTATCACTGAATGCGGGGTGGGGGGGGAGGTCTTGAAAAAGTTCACAGGAGATTCACATTAGGAAAAAGCATGAATTTCAGAATTTGTCTGTGTCACAACAAACGCATATTAACTTGTTATAACTCATCTGAGCAGGCATGACCTTGAGGCTCTAAGAAGAATAAGACAGGAGCCAGCAGGTGGCATGGTGGTTAAGGCGCTGGACTCCTACATGGTCAATCACAGTTCTAGTTCTGGACCTTGTAGCTTGCTTTCTCACTTTCTCTCTCTCTCTCTCTCTCTCTCTCTCTCTCTCTCTCACAGGTGCCCTACAGCAAATTTTAAAATAATAATAATAAATTAAATAAATAATTCTAAAAAAACATTGATTTGAAAAGAGTGCCTATCAGAGCAACATGAGTTCACTGAACGTAAAGCAAACACAAGCACCACATTCACGGGGAAGCTAAGGTGAAAAAATGGTAAAATCATTCATGCTTTTCAAAAAGTTTATGGGGACAATTTCCTACAGAAATCAGCCCATTTATAAATGGTTAACGCTTTTTAAGAAGGAACTGAAGCACATTCCACATCAGTTTGCAAAGGAAAAATTACCATTTCTTGTGCTTTCATTGAAAAGGGCTGCCGATTAAGAGCAGAAACAATAGCCAACACCTCACACATCTCAACTGATTCAGCGCATACAATGCTGACTGGGAAGTTCAAGTGGAACAAACTTTCTGCTGGAGGGGTGCCAAGACTGTGGTACCCAGACCAGCTACAGACAAGATCAGAACTTTCCATGGAAATTTTAGACAAGTGAGATGAAGATCCTAACGCATTTCTTTTTTTGTTTGTTTGTTTTTTGTTTTGTTTTTGAGAGGTTTTTGCTATAAGGGCAGGGGCACTCGCCAGAAAGACAGAGAAAGACAGAGAGACAGAAAGCAAAAAAATCACCCCCCAGGGGGGATGGCCATGCCACAATCCCTTCTCCTCCATTCTTCTCTCGGGATCCTGGGCACACATACACACGCGCTTGGCGTGAGTTTAAGCAACCAGGTCCGGGATTTGAACCACGGTCCACTACATGGGAGTCCATCAGCATAGCCATTATGCTAACTGCTGGTCCCTCTAATGCATGTCTTTAAAAATTCGTAACAAGATGACACAAGGCTTTGCCAGTGTGATCCTGAGGACGAACACAATCAGAGCCATGGCTACCAAGAGTTAGAAGGGCTCTAGTCAAAGCAAAAGCAAACCTGTCGAGAACAAAGATCATGGCAGCAGTTTTGGGGGATGGTCAAGACATTTTGCTTGTTGACTTTCCAGAGGGTCAAAGAATGATGACAGGGGCTGGCAGGTGGCATGGTAGTTAAGGGCGCTGGACTCCCACATGGCCACCCACAGATTGAGTCCCGGACCTGGCAGCTTGTTTTCTTACTTTCCCTCTCTCTCTCACTCTGTCCCTCTCTGGTCAAATTAAACTAAATAATTAAATAAATAGAGTTAAATAAAATAATTATTTTTAAAAAATGATGGCAACTACTTATTATGACAGTGCTTAGAGAAAGTTAGCCAAAGCTTCAGCAGAAACAATGCCTGAGAAATCTTTACCAGAGAGTCTTTCTCCACCATGCCAATGCTCCTGCTCATTCCTCCCAACCAACAAGAGAATGAGGGTTTGGATGGGAAGTCCTTAGGTAATCACCTTACAGTCCTGACTTGGCTCCTTCCTACTTCTTTTTGTTTTCTAGTCTTAAAAGATGTTTGAAGGGTACCATTTTTCTTCAATTAATAATGCTGGAGCTAGCCCTCTCATGCAACAGTTAGGCACTGTACAGACAGGCAGTCCAAACCAACCTGGCCAATTGTGTTTGGAATCATGGCCCTGGCAGCTTGAAAAACAAACCAGGCACATGCCTGGATCTCAACAGATTAGAGAAATGAGGGAGAAAGGGATTACAACATGACCAGGCCGCATCATTGGGTGCTTTCTCTCTCTCTCTCTCTCTCTCTCTCTCTCCCCACTTCTCTCATGCAAACATATGCCCTCTGGAATTAATAATAATAATAACAATAATAATAATAATTCAAAAATTATTATTTATTGATATGGTTAAGTTCCCAGCACCCTCACTTCTTTAAGAATAGACTAACTCAGGAGTCCCCAACCTTGGACCACAGACAAGCTCTGATAATATGGCCAGTCGGGAGCTGGACCACAGTCTGATGATGGTCCGCTGCACCACTCAGTGGGGAATGGGCAGTGGGTGACAAGCAAAGCTTCATCTGTGTTTGCAGCCACTCCCCATTGCCTGCATTGCTGCCTGGGCTCCGCCTCCTGCCAGATCAGCAACTGTATTAGATTCTCATGGGAGTGCAAATCCTACTGTTGTGTGATGGCTTCACTGAATATTGCAGTGTGGTAGTAGTGGGAATGGGGTGCATGATAGCCCCCCACCTATCATCTGTGAAGAGATTGCCTTCCAGGAGGGTGGACCGTTCTGTTGTGCCCGGAAGTCCGGGGACTGTTGGACTAAATGACTAATATTATCACTTACAAAAGTGTCTTGAACTTTATGAAGTTTATGTTGAGAAATCAAGTTTATTTTTTATCTGTTAATTCCATTTTCCACAAACTGTGGAGTCCCCTTTATGTCAACATTAGTTGTATTCATGTGTTTGTCTTAACTAGCTAAATTAGGGCTTCTACTACTCTCAGAGATTAATTCTAACTGGTCTTTGAATTTTAACCTTTGTATCCCAGTGCTTGGAATAGTGTCTAGTACTGAGTCACCTCATTTAAATTCTGAAAGAAAGAGAAAGAAGGATGGGAGGGAGGAGAGGAAAAATGAATCTGGAGAGAGAGGGTGGAAAATTCTCTACCCTAGCCTTGCCATGGAGATTGATATTTTGAAGGGAATCTAAACTTTAATAATAAAGCATCGATGGATGGCATGGTGGTTAAGGCACTGGACTCCCATGTGGTCTACTATGGTTCAAGTCCTGGACTCAGCTGCTTGAAACTCACACTAGGCGCATGTGCGTGTATGCCCAAAATCCCACAAGGAGAATGAAGGAGAAATGATTGCAGCCTGGCCATCCCTGGGGGGTGGAGGGTGTGATTTCTTGCTTTCTATCTCTCTGGCTAGTGTACACGACCTGCAGCAAAAATATCTTAACAATAAATAAATAAAGGCTGATCATGACTAGAGGTTCTGCCTGGCAGGAAAAGACTGGGTGAAGCAGGAGCTACAGTAGCGGCAGCAGGAGTGTGCTGGGCCTGCCTGGACTGGCCCCCAAGGGCCGACTCTGCACGGCTCTTCCCAGTTCCACGTCAGAGTCAGAATTGGGAAGCCAGGAATCGGCTGTGGTGAGGGAGCATTTATATCATGGAAACTTTCTGAGAACCGGCTGTTCAACATTTCCCAGCACACCACGGGTAACAAGACCTCTCTGTGATTCTGAAAGCAGTGATATTTTGCATACTGAGTGGTAGGAGACTGAGGGGCACAGAGGGGTTTTGAAAGCAGAGGCACATTTGCCCATGACATAAGACAGTCCTGGGTGAATGCCAGCCCTCTGTGCATCTGAGACAGCACAGACCTGGCCCCAGCCAGGTCTCTTGGGGACACACCTTTGTCATCCTCATGAGTCAAGTGGAGCCGCCCAGGGAAGTTTTTATCTTAATCTGTATATTAAAAGTCAACTAATAGGGCCAGCCAGTGGCCTGGTGGTTCAGGTGGCTTTAACCCACATGGCAAGCAGCACAGTTTGAGTCCCAGATTTGGTGACTTGAAAAACATTCCAGACACATGAGAGTGTATGTCCAAAATCCAAAAACAAGAATGGAGGAAAAAGGATTGTGGTGTGGCCATTCCCATGAGGGGTACTTCCTCTATCTCTCTCTCTCTCTTACACACACACACACACACACACACACACACACCTCACAAGCCCTCCAGGAAATTAAAAAACAAAAAGTTGTCTAATAATAAATATAATGATGCTAGTAACTTACTAGTCATAAAAGCAAACAATGGAAAGGACTATTTGCTTAATATTTTTAATGAGAGCATGCGCACGTGACCTGGCAGCTTGGTGCCAGTTACATTTCTATTTACAAGGAGACGGGGACAATTAGAACATTAATCTCACTTAATCACTAGTCACCCCCACCCCCTACTTTCCCCTCCCTCTTTCCAAAAGAAATGAAAAAACGTTTTCATTACAAACTGATATCTGTTGGTGAAAGCTGCTATTTAAAATTTTTTTTTTTTTAAATAGCAGCTAGAATGCTACATTGTTCTGGTTTCGGAAAACACTCAATGTACTCTTGGGTTGTGGCTCCAGCTACGTGCTAAGTGAAGGCTGAGTAACCTCCCCAGCCCCCTCGCCTCATCTCTACTTCTCATTTTCAGAACGGTCACTGGGAACCCAGGGAAAATTCTATGTGTTTATATTTTCCCATACCGTTTAAATAATATGTTACCAAATATTGTGTCGCATATACAGCTAACATAGTCATCTTTTAAAGGACTTCCAATGACCATCTTTTTAACTCCAACTGAGAAAAATATTCCTGTTAGGTAGCGTTTGTTTGTACATTGAAAAAACGTTGCTAGTTCTTCAGTGCCTAAATAAAGCTCGAAGTTACTTTTGGGGGCACACCCCCAGGAATAAAAAATGTTTATTTGGATTTTTCTTACAAAAAGAAATTTAAAAATAGCTCAAAAAAAAAAAAAAAAAAGAAAGAAAGAAAAAAGGCATCAACCATGTAGCCACCAATATTTACTGTCTCCCTGTATAGGATTTGAAAATTGCCTTTGAAAGTCTGTTTTCTAGTTACAGTCTTTCAAATAATGATCAGAATAAACAAGATTTCTGCAAGGATGCTATTTTATGAGAAAAATAAGTAAACTTTGAGTTTGATCTGAGCTGACAAAATAATCTCAGTATTTTGAATGCATGTGACCCAGATGCCGTGTTTATCATGCAGGGCTGTGGTGTTCGTATGACTCCAGTAATGTGCATATTATAGGCATGAACAAGGTGATAAATTGAATTAGCGCTTGTGACAGGGACTGGCAGGATATCCCAGAACGCTCATGAGCAGTCAATTAACCTTGCCTGAATCCTCTTCATTGGGCTTCGGGCTTAATGTACCATCCTACTTCCTCCCCCAGTCCTTTGTACGCACGCACGCATGCACACACACATATACACACCCCTCCATTTTTCCCCAAACCTCTCACCTTACCTTCTAAAATCCCCACTCCATGGTGAGCATACTTCCTTTCCCACATTCACTTTTTTCAAAAAAAAATTTTTTTTTAATTTTAATTTTCTTATTTGCTATGGGACAAAGGTGCTCACCAGAGAGAGACCTGGGAGGGGGTTGGGGGCGGGGGGGGGAGAAAGCAAGCCGCGAGGTCTCAAACTGTGGTCAGCCACGTGGGAACCCCGCCCCATAACTACCATGCCATCTGCTGACCCTCACCTGCTTGAGCGGATTCTGTTG
>NW_006159863.1:2889185-2903071 GCF_000334495.1 Tupaia belangeri chinensis | reverse complement strand
ACACACACACACACACACACACACACACACACCTCACAAGCCCTCCAGGAAATTAAAAAACAAAAAGTTGTCTAATAATAAATATAATGATGCTAGTAACTTACTAGTCATAAAAGCAAACAATGGAAAGGACTATTTGCTTAATATTTTTAATGAGAGCATGCGCACGTGACCTGGCAGCTTGGTGCCAGTTACATTTCTATTTACAAGGAGACGGGGACAATTAGAACATTAATCTCACTTAATCACTAGTCACCCCCACCCCCTACTTTCCCCTCCCTCTTTCCAAAAGAAATGAAAAAACGTTTTCATTACAAACTGATATCTGTTGGTGAAAGCTGCTATTTAAAAAAAAAAAAAAATGATGTCATAGCAGCCAGAATGCTACATTGTTCTGGTTTCGGAAAACACTCAATGTACTCTTTGGTTGTGGCTCCAGCTACGTGCTAAGTGAAGGCTGAGTAACCTCCCCCGCCCCCTCGTCTCTACTTCTCATTTTCAGAACGGTCACTGGGAACCCAGGGAAAATTCTATGTGTTTATATTTTCCCATACCGTTTAAATAATATGTTACCAAATATTGTGTCGCATATACAGCTAACATAGTCATCTTTTAAAGGACTTCCAATGACCATCTTTTTAACTCCAACTGAGAAAAATATTCCTGTTAGGTAGCGTTTGTTTGTACATTGAAAAAACGTTGCTAGTTCTTCAGTGCCTAAATAAAGCTCAAGCATAGTGCCAAGGTACTTTCTGGGGGACACCCCCAGGAATAAAAAATGTTTATTTGGATTTTTCTTACAAAAAGAAATTTAAAAATAGCCTCCTCACAAAAAAAAAAAAAAGAAAGAAAGAAAAAAGGCATCAACCATGTAGCCACCAATATTTACTGTCTCCCTGTATAGGATTTGAAAATTGCCTTTGAAAGTCTGTTTTCTAGTTACAGTCTTTCAAATAATGATCAGAATAAACAAGATTTCTGCAAGGATGCTATTTTATGAGAAAAATAAGTAAACTTTGAGTTTGATCTGAGCTGACAAAATAATCTCAGTATTTTGAATGCATGTGACCCAGATGCCGTGTTTATCATGCAGGGCTGTGGTGTTCGTATGACTCCAGTAATGTGCATATTATAGGCATGAACAAGGTGATAAATTGAATTAGCGCTTGTGACAGGGACTGGCAGGATATCCCAGAACGCTCATGAGCAGTCAATTAACCTTGCCTGAATCCTCTTCATTGGGCTTCGGGCTTAATGTACCATCCTACTTCCTCCCCCAGTCCTTTGTACGCACGCACGCATGCACACACACACACACACACACACACACACACACACACATATACACACCCCTCCATTTTTCCCCAAACCTCTCACCTTACCTTCTAAAATCCCCACTCCATGGTGAGCATACTTCCTTTCCCACATTCACTTTTTTCAAAAAAAAATTTTTTTTTAATTTTAATTTTCTTATTTGCTATGGGACAAAGGTGCTCACCAGAGAGAGACCTGGGAGGGGGTTGGGGGCGGGGGGGGGAGAAAGCAAGCCGCGAGGTCTCAAACTGTGGTCAGCCACGTGGGAACCCCGCCCCATAACTACCATGCCATCTGCTGACCCTCACCTGCTTGAGCGGATTCTGATATTAGATTCTTCTCTTTTTTCTTTTTTCTTTTTTCTTTTCCTTTTCTCAAGACTTATTTATTCCACTTTATTTGTTATTTGTTTAAATTTGCTACAGGGCGCATGTGCTCAACAAAGAAAGAGGATAAGTGAGAAAGCAAGTCACCAGGTCTGGGACTCAAACCCTGGTCAGACATGTGGGAGTCCAACGCCTTAACCAGCCCACCACCTGCTGGCCCCTTGAATTATTTTCTTTAAGTTAGACCTCCGTGTCCCCTGAATCTCTCTCAAGTGAAGGACATTCTTCCATGCAAGGAGGACGCGAAATCCAGAGATAGATCAGGTCCCCCCCCTCTCTCTTTCTAGCAAGCTCAAATGCCTTCTGGCAAATAAAAAAGAAAGAGAAAGAGAGAGAAGTGAAAATAAAAGAAAAAGAAAAGAAGAGAAAAGAAAAGAAAAAGGAAAAGAAAAGGAGAAAAGAAGAGAAAAAAGAAAAGAGAAGAGGAAGAACAAGCGTCTCCAGAGAGTTCTATAGCTCTCTTTCAGGCTCACGAGGACACAGAGAGAAAATGGCTATCTATGAACCAGAAAGCAGGCTCTTATCAGATACAAAGTCTGCTGGTGTTTGATCTTGAACTTCTAGTCCCAGAACTATGAGAAACAAATGTTTATTCTTGAAGCCACACGGCCTATGGCGTTCTGTTCCAGCAGCCTGCACTGACGGCAGCCCGTCTTCCCTAGATCTCGGCAAAGCCTCTGGTCTCTGCCCCTAGCCCTGCCCCGGGTCAATCCATTCTTCACAGTGCAGCAAGGGTGACTGTCCACGATGCACGTCCAATCTGGTGATTTCCCTGAGGGCTTCAATTGCCCTTGGTCGGAAGTCCAGTGATCTAACTGGATTGCAAAGCTTTTAGGGGTGTGGACGTTACTTTCCTCTCGAGTCAGCTCCCAATCTCACACATTATTTTCAGCTTTCAGACGGTGCTTCCAGCCTCCATGTGAAACACATTCGTTTTTGTGTTTTAGAGTGTATGTGCCCGCCAGAGAGAGACAGAGAGAGAGAGGAGAAAGCACCCCCCTGTGGGGAATGATCATCCCGTAAACCCTTCTCTCCATTTCCCTCCTTTCAGAATTTTAGATCCGTATACATACATGCTTGACATGTTTTTTCAAGCCTCCGCCTGGGACCTGAACTGCGCAGTCAGTCATGTGGGATCTAGCTACCTTACTCACCAGGTTAAGGAGGCTGCCCTGGAGCATGCTCTTCTAAAATCTCTTCACTTGGCCAACCATCTCCTGCTTGTCCTCCAGCTCAGCTCAGATGACACTGCCTTCCGGAAATCTGACTGTCCCCCCTCCAAAGAGATGAGATGTTTCCCCCCCAATTGACTCATCTAGAATCATGGAGGTTCTGCAAAGTTACAAATAATCATACTGCGGGACCAGCAGTTAGCGTAATGGCTATGTCGCTGGACTCCCATGTAGTCAATCACAGTTCGCGGCCCGGACCTGGTGTCTTGAAACTCACGCCGGGCGCATGTGCGTGCGTGCCCAAGATCCCGAGAGGAGAATGGAGGAGAAGGGATTGCGATGTGGCCATCCCCCCTGGGGGGTGATTTCTCACTTTCTGTCTCTCTGTCTGGCGAGCGCACACACCCTATAGCAAAAACCTCTCAAAAAAAAATATATATATCATACTGCACACAGTTGTCTGTTTACTTTCCTCCAATCATTAGACCATAAACTTCATCAAACAATGATTACATCCATACATGGGCAAAGAACAAGTACCTGCCCTTTGTCCTAAGTGATCCGTGACACAGTTAATGACTCTCATGGTGAGATGGGCAGCCCTTTTCCATCCGCTCCCCCAGTATATGTACAACGTACCAGAGGACAGGTGGGAAATCGAAAGAACTGAGTTTGGTTGTTTTTTTCTTTCAAGAATTATTTTGTTTAACTTTATTTGTTCATTTATTTTAATTTGACCAGAGAGGGACAGAGTGGGGTGGGGTGGAGTGACAAAGCAAGCCACCAGGTCTGGGACTCGAACCATGGAGGGCCATGTGAGAGTCCAGTGCCCTTAACAACCATGCCACTTGCCTGCCCCGGGAGAACTGAGTTTTTAAGTCCTATCTGCAATTTACTATCTAGGTCATCTCAGTAAAGCCACTTGAACAATCTGAGTATCAGTTTTCTCGTCTGAAAAATGGAGAAAATATGCTCAAATAATGTATGTGGGGGTGCTTTGGAAACTAAACTGCCCCATAGTGTAAATTACAACTCTTTTTTGGGGGAGAGGAGGTTCTTAATTTGCCCTCTTTTTTGCCTTAGGCTCTGTCTCTTTTCCAGCCTCTCAGCCCTGCTGGGGGCACCCAAAGCTTAGCTGACAGTCCCTCTCTCATGGTTCTCAGAGCATGGAATCAGAGGACTGCCAGTTGTCGCCTCCACAGAGCCTGGATCTGGACATGGTCTAAACCGAGACTGACGCCTTGTGCGTTGTCTTGTCATTTCTCCACTGGAGTCAGTTTCCCCACCTTTTTAGGTGGTGTGAGAGTCGCGCATGGAGTTCTAGAGTGCTGTTTGGCTTCCAGTCATAAACACTCTATGTCCTTATCATTAGGAGACTCCAACAGGAATTTTCCCATCGCTGAGTGGGAGAAGGAAAATAGGGATTTGGGGATTTCCATAAAGACAAATGTAACTTGAGAGAAAAGACATACAATGCTTTTAAATGTTTAATACAGGCCATGAGTGTCACATATACAAATGATTCTGACTTCCGATGGAGTTACGTCCTGATAAACTGAAATGTCGTAGGGCCAGTCAGTGTCGTGGTGGTTGGGGTGGCTAGACTCACAAGGCTGACTACATGATTCGAGTCCTGGATTTGGCAGCTTAAAAAACACTCCTGGCACAGGTGCACAAAATCCTGAGAGGAGGGAGAAATAGAGAACGAGGGGTTGCAGTGTGACCATTCTCCACGGGGTGCTTTCTCACTCTCTCGCTCACCCCCTCTGTCTCTTTCTCTCTGGCAAACACGTGTGTCCTCTGGCAAAATTTTAAAATAAAAAAAATATCATAAATCAATGATGCATTATAAATTGAAGCTAACATGTCTTAAGAACCATAACTTTTGGGACCAGCAGATGATGCCATGACTATGTTGCTAGACTTCCATGCAGTCGACCGTGGTTTGAGTCCTAGACCCGGTAGCTAGAAATTCACGTTGAATGTGTGTGCGTGCGTGCCCAAGATCCCAGGAGAAGAATGAAGGAGAAGGGACTGCAGCATGGCCATCACATTGGGGGGATAATTTTTTACTTTCTGTCTCTCTGGTCAATGCACGTGCCCTACAACAAAAATCTCTCTTAAAAAAAAAAAAAAAATCTCAACTTTTGATGGGGTTATGGCTTTTACTGAATTCTTACAGCTTTCACAACATCATAAAGTTAAAAAATCTGAAGTGGAACCCTAATAAGTTGAGGAGGATGTATAAATGGTTGTCGTTCAAAGCCTCTAACTTTTGATGTCTTTAGTAAATGACAATAGCAGGTAGATATGAGTGCTAGAGCATCAGTGTGAGTGTTGGTTTCCTCATCTGTAAAACTGGAATAATAGTTTTCCCCCACAGACTGCTATCAAATAGGAGAACTTTGATAAATATTGCATCAGAGGGAGTATAAAAGTATGGGGGCGGGGCCCGCAGGTGGCAGGGTGACTGAGATGTTGGAGTCCCACATGGTAGACCGTAGTTCCAGTCTTGGTCATGGCAGCTTGAAAGTCATGCTGGGCCCATGTGCATGAAGGCCCAAAAGCCTGATAAGGGATTACGGCATGGCCATTCATTCATTTATTTATTTTAATTTGATAAGAGAGGGACAGAGCGAGAGCGAGAGAGAAGGAAAGTGACAAAGCAATCCGCCAGGTCCAGGACTCAAGCTGCAGTTGGACATATGGGAGTCCAACACCTTAACCACCACACTACCTGCCCCCCTCCCCCAGGGGATAATTTCTCACTTTCCCTCTCTCTGTCTCTCTCCAGCGAGCACACATGCCCTATAGCATAAACCTAAAATATGAAGTAAATTAAAATAAAAATATGGAGTCAGATGATCTTCAAGGCAATCCCATGTGCAAAAATTCCTGGTTCAAGTCCAGTGAATTCCCTGAGTACAGCTCAAACGCACTTGCCATGATGCAGCTGGCTGAAGGCTGGGGGTGGATCACTGCATCAAGACCCTGTTGAGGTGCCTTCCTCTCTCTCTCTCTCTCTCTCTCTCTTCCTCTGTCTTGCTTGCTCATGGAAGGAAAATAAATAAATAAATTTTTAAAAAAATAAAGAAGAAGAAGAATCCAGCCCAGAGGTGCAGTTAGTAGCAAAATGAACTGCAGTGCTGGAAGCAACATGGCCAACCGCTGGTTTGGATCCTGCAGCTGGCCTAAAACATGCCATGTGCATGTGCAGGCACCTGAGAGCATCCTGACCAGGAGGACTGAAGAAACGGAATCACGGTGTGACTGAACCCTGTCTAGGCTGTTTCTCGCTCTTCCTCTTTCTGGTGCACGTGCATGCAATATAATGAAAATAAATAAAATAATTATAAAAACCGAAAACCAACAATCATTTATCCATTATTCCAAGAGTAGCCCCTGAACGCTGTGTCTCTCACCTAAAGGATACTCAGCCCCTTGCTTTCCAGTGAGGCATGTCCCCTGATAGTCTACTGAAACCGTGTCTGAAGCAAATTTGGCATTCCCAATTACTAGATCTAATCTATTCGGCAGCAGGCAGATTCTGCAGGATCCAACCGTTCAGTGCAAGCCCAAGTGAGTATTAAGGATGACAGATTGATTTTTGCTTCCTGAAAACAAATTTAAATTGATGAAACCTTAATGAATTCTTTCTCCTATTCCTGGGAGAGTTCTGATAATGCTTCAATCACACTGTAAATAAGAACTGGTTGATACAGAGAAGGATTTCCTCAGGGAAGAATCGAGCACTTGTTTGGTGAGAGCACTTCCAGGGGCCGGAAACTGTTTTCATTTTAGTCATCTCACTCTTCAACCTCTCAGAAGTCAGTCAACAAGGATTTATTTAGTCTGAGTGATCTGCACTATCTTAGGTGCTGGGTCGGGGATGAGAGAGAGAATCTATAGTCACCTGTTCATTCAATCACTCAGTTATTGAGCACCTACTCTGCACGAAGCAGTGTTCACAGGATTTGTATACATCATTAAACAAAGGGAAAAAAAAAAACAATTCCTGCCCTCTTGAACAATGATTCTGCCTGGGGAAACAAAAAAAGGAATAAATCTAATGAATACATAAGTGGTGTAGTATGTGAGAACGTTTGAAATGCTGTGGAACAACTAGAACTGAGTAAGGGATAAGAATGTGGAGTGGACTATGAATACCGATTTAAAATAGGTATTTAGCGTAGGTGTCTCATCAACCTCACTTGGTAAAAATACATATCCTACATGGAGTTTGGTAACAGATGAGGCAGAGAAAGCAACTGTGAGTCCAAGATTTGAAAAAGACTGAGAGCATCACTATTGCACCACCAGTGTGCTGGGGCAGCTCTTCCTGGCTCCCTGGAGCCAATTACGCACACCCTTCCAGTGTTCAGTGAACACCTTCATGTTGTTAGTTCGTGATCAGTCGTGATGGGAGAATTTACACCATGGAAACTGGCAAACACTACAAATCAGACTTTCTTGAAGAGCTGGTTTTAAATATTTCTTAGCATACCACCAAATGGACTGCACCTCCAACCAGAAGAGGTGCAGATGGTTGTCATTTAATAATGAGCGTAGAAGGCAATTAAGTGTCACGTGCATATAGAGAGAGCACGGTGACAACATGTCAGGGAGAAAACTTTTGGAAGAGGGTCCCTTGGAGGAGGAACTGGGTAACTTGCACAGTTGAAAGTTCTGTAGTTTGAATATGTTCCGCAAAAAGTTTACTTCTTGGAATTCAGTTGCATTATGAAGGTATTAAGGGAGTAAAAACTTAATCTGACTATGGGATTAAAAGGTGGAGTCTTCGGAGCCAGCAGGTGGGGTGGAGGTTAAGGCACTGGATTCCCACATGCCTGACCACATTTCTAGTCCCGGATCTGGAGGCTTGAAAATCACACATGGCACATGTACATTCATGCCCAAAATCCTGAGAAGAAAATGAAGTAGAGGGATTCTAAGTGTGGCCACAGCTCCTCCAGGGGAAATGGGGTGGTTTTTCACTTTCTCTCCCTCTGTTTCTCTCTGGCAAGCCCACACATCCTGTGGCAAAAATGTAAAAAAAGAAAAGAGCCTCTGGGAAGTGATCAGAGTGAAGGACATTGAAGTAGGACCGCCATCATTGCATCCTGGTGAGTGTAAGGAGAGGAAATGAGAGATAGTGCATGGGCACACAGACGTGCACGCCCTCACTCTGCCTCAGCGCGTGAGGCCCTCTGCCATGTTACCCACCAGCCAGAAGACCCTCCCCAGAGACAGTCCCTTGAACGTAGACCTCCAAAACCATAAGCTAAATTAACCTTTCCTTAGAAATCACCTAGTTTCAGTTATTCAGTTATTGAGGAGCAGAACAGACTTACCCAGAGAGGAAAGAGAAGGCAGGGTGGGTCCAAGGCTTGATGGCACAGGCAGGCCATGGAGACTGAGCTGACATGATATTAAAAAATTTCTACTAAGGGGATCAGCAGATGGCATATTGGTCATGTCAATGGACTCCCACATAGTCAACCACAGTTTGAGTCCCGGACCCGGCAGCTTAAAACTCATGCCGGAAACATTTGTGTGTGAGCCCAAAATCCCAAGAGAAGAGTGAAGGAGAAGGGACTGTGGCATGGCCATCCCCCCAGGGGGGTGATTTCTTGCTTTCTGTCTTTCCGTCTCTGTCTCTCTGGTGAGAGCATGCACTCTATAGTTAAAATTTCTCTTAAAAAAATAAATAAAAAGAAGGGCCAGTAGGTGGTGTGGTGGTTAAGGTGCTGAATTCCCACGTGGCTGACCATGGTTTGAACCCCAGACCTGGCAGCTTGCCTTCTCACTTTCCCTTTCTCTCTCTCTGTTTCTCTCTAGTGAGCATTTGTACTCTTAAACAAATGAAAAAAAAAAAAAAAAACAATAAAGAAAAAAATTTTAAAAGAAAATTTCCACCGAGAAAACACCAAACTGACACTGAATTCAGTTTCTCACCAGGTGGGACGGAATGCCTTCCAAAACTGAAGTAAAATTATCTTGTCTTTCACGCCCCCACTGAATCATTCCTAGCTCTCTGCAGGCTTCACAAGCCTTGATGAACACGGTCCACGTGTATCTTTAGGAATAGAATGTGGGCTCAGCATCTGTCTGATTGGCGTTCTCAGAATTTTCCCCCATGGAAACATGAGCTGGTAAATACACTAAAAAGTTCATTGTCCAGGTCCTTCTCCCATCTCTGGAACTGCTCTGCTTAGAAACATCAGGCAAGTACTCTCAGCGCTGGATTTACCCACTGGAAGATGATTAATTCGCATTCTCCACTCATTGGAAGATAAAGATACACAGTATCATCTGCGGGAAATATGCCAAGGTCTTTTAAGAAAGACATAAACAAATGTACGCTTAAGAAAAGTGGAATCACATTATTTTTGACTCCAGATGTGGATACGAGAAGGCTCAAAGGGAAAGAAATCTTTATTAACTCTTTCTGTTTTCAGGGATGCCTCCTCCTCCAGACCATAAATTTACAAATGGAATTCCCACACCAGGCCGTGCACATGACCCTCCAGTCACTGAGTATCAGATTCTCCGGCCACAGAATAAAGCATAAAGCTGATGCCCTGCTCAGGGGTCATGGTTCATCTTGGAGTTCATTCTCAGATCCTCTCACCTCCTAGCACCGATCTGCCTTTGTGACTCCCACCCTGGCTAAGTCTAGCAATTTCCTTCCTTTCAGTTCATAATGTGCTTCTGGCATGACCTGGCAGACCAGTGGCCCTTTAAATTCTTTTTTAAAAGTTTATTTATTGGACCAGCTGGTGCCATGGTGGTTAAGGCAGCTGGGTCTCACACGGCTGACTGTGAGTTCCAGTCCTGGACCTGGCAACTTGAGAAACATGACAAGTGGGCATATGTGTGCCCAAAATCCCAAAAGAAAGGAGAAATGGAGAAGAGAATGTGGTATGACCATTCCTCATGGGGTGGGGGATGCTTTCTCCTTTTCCCTCTGTCTCTTTGTCTCTCTCTGGTGAGTGCATATGCCCTCTAGCAAAAAAATAAAATAAAGTTTATTTACCTATTTGCTCCTAGCAAGACAGACAGACAGACAACACCTGCAGCGGGATCCTGTTGCCATGATCCACCCCCAGCCTCGGCAAGCCCTGTATCTTGAGCATCCTGTCCAGCGCACTCTGGGAGGTCTCCAGGTATGATCCCAGGACCTTCCATGTGGGCCGGCCTCACAGAGGCTGTGTTTTACCACTGCACTACCTTCTGGCTCTTTTTCAGATTCTCGATCACCAACATCCAATGGACATCAAGACCACGTGACAAGGTTGGTACAGTCTTCTAATTTCACCACTAACACTTTTTCTGACCTTTTCCACATCTTAACTTCTAGCACCTTAACCACCCTGCCATCTGCTGGCCCCACTGTTGAGAGCACACATGGATGTGCCCAGCATGTTTCTCCAACAGCTGGATCTGGGACTCAAACCATGCACTTGGCCATGTGGGATCCAATCGCCTTAACCACCATTCCATGAGCTGATCGTAGTTTGTTATTTTTTACATTTTTTTTCTGCATTCATGATAGAGCATGCGTGCATACATTTGAGAGAGAGAGAAGGAGAGAGGGGAGCCCCTTCCACAGGGTTTAGTCATGCTGTGATCCTCTCCCTCAGATCCTCCAGCCCATCAGACTGGGGCACTCACATGCATGCTCAGATGGTTTCAGGCTGACTGGGCAGGGGATTTGAACCTTGGTTACCATGCGGGATGCAGCTGCTTTTGAACAGCTCATTATCACTGTGCCACCGAGCTGGCCTTTAATTTCTTTATTTCTTTTTTTAAAAAAGAACTTTATTTGTTTATTTTTAATTTGATCAGAGAGGGACAGAGTGAGAGTGAGAGAGAAAGTAAGAAAGCAAGCCGCCAGGTCCAGGACTCAAACCGCAGTCGGCCAAGTGGGAGTCCAGCGTCCCTAACCACCACGCTACCTGCCGGCCCCTTAGTTTCCTTATTTATTATCACATTAAAATATTAATCTTGAAGACTGAGGCTTTTGGTGATTCCTTAAAATTTACCTTACCTGGGTCAGCAGGTAGTGTGGTGGTTAAAGGCGCTGGACTCCCACATGACTGACGGTGGTTCAAGACTCATATCTGGCAGCTTGCTTTCTCACTTTCCCTATCTCTCTGTCTCTCTCTGGTCAAATTAAAAAATAATAATAAAATAAAATAAAATAATTCTTTAACATGTTTTTTAACCTTGGGACCAGCAGGTGGTAAGGTGGTTAAGGGCTCTGGACTCCCACATGGGTGACCATGGTTCAAGTCCTGGACCTAGTGTCTTGCTTTCTCTCTCTCTCTCTCTCTCTCTCTCGTCAAATTAAAAATTAATTGTTAATTAATTCTTTTAAAAATTTTTACCTGAGGCTGGCAGGTGGCATGGTAGGGAAGGATGCTGGAAACCCACACGGCTGACCACGGTTCAAGTCCCAGACCTGGCAGCTTGCTTTCTCACTTGTCCTCTGCCTCTCTCTCTCTGTCTCTCTCTCTCTCTCTCTCTCTCTCTCTCTCTCTCATTCTGTCCCTCTCTGGTCCAATTAAAAAATAAATAAAGTTAAATAAAATAATTATTTTAAATAAATAAATAAAATCTTACCTTACCCTAACCCCAACCGTAGGCAGACCCTCTTTCATAAGAATCCAAGGACACCTGAGGGAAATGAGTAGATGTAAACGTCTCTTGGAAGACACTGGGCTACCTTCAGAGAGGGAGAGGGGTCCTGAGCTCAGCACTGGGTCCCTAGGACTGTTGCTCAGCCTGGTTGACTTAAGCACCCCTGTGGCTCCCTAGCACCCCCACACACAGCTGCATATTCATCTATTATACTCATTGAACCTGCTTATTTACTTAGAGGCTGTGTGTTCTTTGAAGGCCGGGATCCCTTCTTTCATCCTTAGCTCCAGGGCCTGAGCGATCATTGATATGGTGGGGTGCCTGGGGATTCATAAGTATGACAAGACTACCCACCAATGGACTTCACAGGCTTAACTTCACTAAGTGTCCCTTAGGTTGTTTATTTTCCTAGGACAGTAAAGGAGATCACATGAATAAATCTGTAAAGTGTTCAAAGGCCTTGCTGGAAACCAGCAAACGCATTGAGACCCCGATTCTTTCCTTTTTTTAAGGTTGGTATTATTAGAAACTCTCTGATGAAGTAGAAGGTAGTAGGGAAATCCTTGGCGGTGCACTGGCATAGGGAGAACTCTCAACTGTGGGTCGGACCTATGTTCTTGGGAAGGGAAGGGTTGCTGGTTCCTAGGATGTGGCTAAAGCTGTAGAATCACCTCCAGAACCACCTCCTGGGCATTAGGGAAGATTTTGGAATAATCCCTAAACACATAAATGTGGATTAAAAGGGCTCTAACTTAGAGTCTAACGTTGAGGCACTATTGCTACAAGTGAGAAGTCTGGACAAGCCAGACTTCACGCACCATCACCATGATAGATGAGACCCATACAACTGAGGGGGGGGGGTTGGCAGGTGGCATGGTGGTTAAGGATGCTGGACTTCCACATGGCTGACTGCAGTTTGAGTCCCGGACCTGGCAGCTTGCTTTCTCACCTTCCCCCCTCTCTCTCTCACTCTCATTCTGTCCCTCTCTGGTTAAATTTAAATAAATAAATAAATAAATAAAATTTAAATAAATAAATAAATAAAAAGAGCTGAGTGGGACTAGTTTTCCACATCAGTAGGGAGGCCACAAAGCAGCACTGTCAGTGGTAGACTGGATCAGCTACTGCTCTCTCCACCTGCCGGAACCAGGACTAGCCTAGCATTTTGGACTGAGCAGGTGTCTGGTCTTTGTAGACAAACCAGAGATCCCTCAAGAGAGAAGCTGTCCTTCCTGCTAAGTTTGACATCCTGAATGATTAATCAGGACAATAGGAGTGATGTGATCACATTGGCACACCCAGGTTGCTAACACAGGTCTTGGTAGCTTCAGTAGACATTCAATAAAAGTTTCATGCACGAATGCATCCTGTAATCTCTCCCACGGCATTGGCTGAGCCCAGTTTATACTCCAGAGGATGCAAGTTAATTAGAAGAGAAGGGGCTAGATAATGAGACAGGAGGAGATGTTAACCTAGAACTATCTTGTATCCACCAGCCATGGGCTTCCCTTAGGTCAAAAACGTTCTTACTCTCAGGGCCAGCTGGTGGCATATCGGTTAAGGTGCCAGACTCCCATGTAGTTCACTGCCATTCGAGTCCCAGATCTGGTGGCTTGAAACTCAATGCCAGGTGTGTGTGTGTGCGTGCCCAAAATCCCAAGAGAAGAATGGAGGAAGGGATTGCAGCATAGCCAACCCCCTGGGGGGTGATTTCTCTCTTTCTGTCTCTCTGTTTGTCTATGTCGCTCTGGCAAGCACACACGCCCTATAGAAAAAAAATCTCTCTGGAAAAAAAATCTTATTATTTTAGGCAAGCACTATATGTTTACATACCATGTTTCTTCAAATCAGCAAATATTTATTCTGCACTTGTGCAAAGTGAAACTTTGCTCTGAAGAAATTTGCCTATTAAAGTGTTTGGAATGTATTCTCAGTGGTGCTTCATTATTTCGTTCTGCAGGATGAATCATAGGCCTACGTCTCTTTGCAGTGTTAAGTAAAAGGTTACAGTAGAATAGAGCCCACATATCTAGATTGTCTTTCTTGTGTTGACAAAGGTCGCTTAACAACCACTGATATTTCAAGCCCCGGAGTTAGTTCTCAATTATTCAGTAAATATACAATGATTTAAGAGGGGTAGAACCGAGGTTAACAGGGTCTGAATCTTATGTAATTTGGGGAGTCTATTTTTCAAGGAAAAATATTTAAAACTAACATTAAAATTAAGTATAAAAATGAATGTTGGGGGGGCCTAGTGGTTAAGGTGCTGGACTCGTGCATGGCCAACTACAGTTCGAGCCCCGAACCAAGCGGTTTGAAACTCATGCCAGGGGTGTGTGTGTGTGTGTGTGTGTGTGTGTGTGTGTGTCCA
>NW_006159863.1:2886733-2889107 GCF_000334495.1 Tupaia belangeri chinensis | reverse complement strand
TGTGTTGGTGTGTGTGTGTGTCCAAGGTCCTGAGAGGCCCATGGAAGAGAAGTGATTGCAGCATGGCCATCCGCCCTGGGGAGGGTGATTTCTCACTTTCTCTGTCTCTGTCTCTCTGGTGAATGCACAAGCCGTATAGCAAAAATATCTTTATATATATATATATAGGTGTAGCAGGTGTTATGGAGGTTAGGCATCTGAATCCCACATAACCAACTTAGTGCTTTGAGTCTGGAGCACCGGAGGCTTGAGAAGCACATTGCATGCATGTGGGTGTGTGCCCAAATCCCAAGAGGTGAATGGAAAAGGAGGAATTGCAGTATGGCCATCCCTTTGAGGGGAGTGATTTCTCACTTTCCCTCTCCATCTCTCTCTCTCTCTGGCAAGCATACTCACCCTATGACAAAAATCTTAAAAATAAATTTAAAAAAAGAAATGAATATATATATAACAAGAAAATAAATCACAACAAATTGCAATTTTTACAAACTGATAAATCCCAAAAACCTGACCCCCAAAATCCAGAAAATGTAATATTTTTTTTATCAATTCACTGCCTACCATTATTCTATAAATACAATTTTTCTACTTTTTTGACCACATTGTCCTTGATCATTTTTTTTATATACCACTGAATAATTCTATAATGTAATACGCAGAAAAAATAGAAAGACAGACCTCCCTTTTCCCCAGTGTGGTTCTTTGACATTTCTTTTTCATAATTGTTTTTCTTTATTCATTATGATAGAGCATGCGTGCATGCACGTGAGAGTGAGGAGTGGGAAGCACCCTCCACAAGGTCTGTTCACACCATGATCTCCTTTCTCCAGTTCTCTTGTCATTCAGATCTTGAGCATTTGCACACATGCCCATGTGTATTTCAGGCTAACCAGGCAGGGGATTCGAACTGCAGTCACCATGTGGAATTTGACTCCTCTTCAGCAGTACATTGCTGCTGTGCTGTGGAGCCAGCCTTATTACTCATAATTCCAATTTTTAAAACTGTTAAGTCTTCAAAGTCCTTTGTCAAATTTATTTCATATAAGACCTAAAGAGTTTGGAAGACTTTTCCACAGATTTGACATTGACTCTGTGTTTCAGGACCTGATTCTTCTCCATCTTCTCATGCATGTGGAGGCATTATGGAAAACAATCCTAGGATGGTCAGTCAGTCCTTGCATGGAGATGGCCAATAGGAACCTCAAAGGACATGGAGGCCTACTATAAACCACAGAAACTTAACCCTACTCAACAAACATTAAATGTAATCTCTAATCAATTTCCCCTGAGCTGGATCCCAAAAATGCCCAGGACATTCCAGTACCACCAACATAAGGAGAACGGTGACAGAGGGCAAGACAAATGGAGTGAGCAATTCCAGTGAAAATACCTTAATTCTGAAAAGTTGGATGACTAGGATGACACGTGAGCCCACTGCTCTGGAAAAGCATAGTGCAAGTGAGAGGTCTAGAGGCTGACGCTTCCTTAGCCTGACTGGAAATCTCCCTCTGCAGTTGTTTTGTCGGGTCCCTGCCCTTTCCCCACATTGCCGTTCCCCCCGTTTCCCTGGCCTGGGTGCTCTCCAGTGTGCTCCCACACTTGGAGACACTTTTTCTACAAGACCCACAGTTGATTTCTCCACCAATCTCTCTTTCCATCAGTGCTGGTCCAGTTCCTGGGATGGGACTCCTGTTCTTTGCCTACTATCTATCCTGCTCTTGATAGCTCTGTTTTCCAGAGCCTGGAGTTCCAACCATTAGCCCTAGTGTAGCAGTGGATCCAAAGGCCTTTTGACCCAGGGTCATCATCGCCTGTGCTGGACTCTCCCCTTGTTTGTACATGGCTCACTAGATTAGGACCCAATTGCTTCCTCTTGGAAGCGCTGGGAGCTACTGTCTGAGTCACAGTGGAGTACCTCATGTCCTCTGGGCCTGGAATGTTGGACTCAGTCCCTCATGGCTAGGTCTTCAGAGGTCCCTCACTATAACCTTTATCCTGGTCTAAGTTCTGAGCCAGTCACAATTGACAAGGCAGGAATGGTTTAGATAACCTCCACTCTACTTCCCACTCGGTCTTAGGAGAGAGAGGATATGAACCTAAGACAACTCTCAAGTCCGCTTCAATCCACAGGCAGCCTGTCTTCTACACACTGCCCTGAAGTGAATCTGTCATCTCAAAGTTTCCCAGTGATGAGCCTCACAGCCTCTTCAACTCCCATCTTCTGAAATCTTCTGCAACATACAAACTATGGACCATCCTCACTTAAAACTCTTTTCCCTTGACTTCTAGACAACTTGCATCCTCTCCTACCTCTCCGCTTCTCAGTTTTCTTCCTTAATCATTTCTTTAAATTAGACCTTCACAGATCTGCTTC
>NW_006159863.1:2863090-2886665 GCF_000334495.1 Tupaia belangeri chinensis | reverse complement strand
ATAAAATTTTCCCAGCCATGTCAGAGTAGGTGGCTAGCACTCTTTTCAGTGGCTGTAATCTTAATTCTTGTTTCCTTTTTTTTTTTTTTTTGAGAGAGATTTTTTACTAGAAGTCACATGTACTCATCAGAGAGACAGAGAGACAGAAAGTGAGAAATCACCCCCCAGGGAGGATAGTGACACCACAATTCCTTCTCCATTCTCCTGTCAGGATTTTGGGCATGTACACACAGGCAACTGGCATGAGTTTCAAACTGCCAGGTCTGGAATTCAAAATGCAGTTGACCATGTGGGAGTTCAGCACTGTAACTACTAAGCTGCCTGCTGACCCTGCCAATTGCTTTTAGACATCCACCATGTGTGTCCCACCTAGATTCAAACTGCACCTCCCAGAGCTGAACTCATAATCTGACCCATGAAATGCTTTTCTTCCTATGCCCTCTGACTGTGTTCATCGCCTAACTACCTTCTCGGGACTCCATGGCTCTCACTTTCTCCCTCCTTTCTTCAGCAAACCTGCGAGATCAGTCCATGCCATTCTAACCATTCCGACTGCCTCATGCCTTGCAAGTCCACCCTGCCTGTGCAGTTTCTGTGACCATCAGCCCATTTGCTCCTTTCATGGAGACTATCACAGGTTCCCCTAATTGATCTCCCTGCTTTCAAGTTCTCTGCAGTCTCATTTTCCTGCCCACCATTGGCTTTCATCTTTCTTCAGCATAAATTAGTTCAAGACGCTTTTCTATTTAAAAACACTTTCATACTCAACAGAGAAAGGTCAGGCTCAGGCAGACTCTGTGACAGAGCAGTGCTGCCTGCTCAAGAGAAGCTGGATACCACATGGCAAATGTGGTTTGAATCCCCAGCTTGGTCAGCCAGAAACATACCAAACACATCAGGCACACACACAAGTCACGCCCAAGACCTATGGGCTGGAGGGACTAGAGAAGTGAGATAGAGTCTGTGGAGGGTACTGGTCTCTCTCTCTCTCTCCCTTTCATAAGTTTACACTACCTCACAATTTTTTTCTTTTTCTTTTCTTTTTCTTTCTTTCTTTTTTTCTTTTTCTTTTCTTTTTCTTTCTTTCTTTTTTTCTTTTTCTTTTTTTTTTCTATCTTTATTTTTTTGGTATAGGGTACACATGCTTGCCAAAGAGAAGAGAGTGAGTTGACAGAGAGGGAAAGTGAGAAGTCATCCCCCAGGGGTATGACCATGCCACATCCCTTCTCCTCCATTCTCCTCTTGGGACTTTGGGCATACATGCGCATGCGCCTGGCATATTTTTTCAAGCCACTGGTCCAGGGCTCCAACTGTAGTATTAGCCCAGATCCAGTTGCCTTAACCGCCATGCCAGCTGGCTGGCTCCTCTCATAAATTATTTTTTAATGGTTTTAAAAGTTCAGACTTCTGGATATGGGCCTGAACATTTCCTTCATATGCCTCCAGCTTAATTTCCCTGTCTTATCTTTTTTTAAAAAAAAGATTTATTTATCTTTCATTTTATTTATTATCATCATTCTTCAATATTGACCAGAGAGAGACAGACAGAGAGAAATGGAGAGTGAGAAAGCAAGCTGCCAGGTCCAAGACTTGAACCATGGTCAGCCATGTGGGAGTCCAGTGCCTCAACCACCATGTTACCTGCTGGCCCCTCCCTTCCTTACCTTCTGCAAGAACTATCCCCATGCACGTCTAGATGTGGTTACCTGCTCCAGCAGCTCTCTCCTATGCACTTGTCTCCTTCCACACATCCTCTACCCTTGAAAACAGTCAATCCTTTTCACATAAGGGAATGGTCCTCTCCTCGGAGCCACAGCATGGGCCTGGAATGATGTGAATTGTGGTGACTGTTGCATGGTTCACATGTGTGTAGATGGAGCTCTCTCTTCCTCGATCAGTGAGTTTCCCAAGAAGAAGTAAGTAGTTGAACCTCTTCCTACCACTATGACTCTGCTCCTAAACTCATGTTTTTCCCATGGAGGCTGAGGTGTAGGCCCCTCAGGGACCGTGATATTCATGTGCTATGGCAGAATTTCTTGGGAGAAAAGGCCTGGGATCTCTTTCAAAGACACCCAGGTTCAAAACCAAACTACGTCGTCCATTAAAGGTATGCTATTGGGAATTTTTTTACCTACTCCTGACCTGTTTCCTCATCAATATACTTTGAATAATTGCACCTTTACAAAGAGTGAGTGACATAATGTACACAAGAATGGACCTGGAAGTCTCTCACATGCTTTTTTTTTTTTTTTTTTTGAGAGGTTTTTGCTATAGGGCGCATGTGCTCGCCAAAAAGACAGAGAGAGACAGAGAGACAGAAAATGAGAAATCACTCCCTGGGGGGATGGTGACGCTGCAATCCCCTCTCCTCCATTCTCCTCTCGGGATCTTGGGCACGCACGCACACACGCCAGGCGTGAGTTTAAGCCACCGGGCCCAGGACTCAAACCGTGGTCAACTACATGGAAGTCCAGCGACATAGCCATTGTGCTAACTGCTGGCCCCTCTCTCACATGTTGATTGGATTGATCATGCTAAATCTGCCAAGACTACCTTCATGTTTTATGTAAATTTCATTTTTGACCTGAAAAAAGGATCACAGTCAAAAAAAATTACTTTGGAGGAACCAGCAAGTGGTATAACTCAAACCGTGGTCAACTACATGGAAGTCCAGCGACATAGCCATTGTGCTAACTGCTGGCCCCTCTCTCACATGTTGATTGGATTGATCATGCTAAATCTGCCAAGACTACCTTCATGTTTTATGTAAATTTCATTTTTGACCTGAAAAAAGGATCACAGTCAAAAAAAATTACTTTGGAGGAACCAGCAAGTGGTATAATGGTTTAGGCGCTGGACATTCCCACATGGCCAATCTCAGTTCGAGTCCCAGACCTGGTTGCCTGCTTTCTCACTTTCTTTCTCTCTCTCTCTCACTGGCAAATTAAAATAAATAAATGGATAAATAAAAATTAAATAATTATTTTAAATAATTACTTTGGAATAAAAAAAAGCCTTCAAAAATCTAAAAAAATCCTCGAAGGGATAAACTAGTAGCTAACACAGAAGGGCAAAAAGTGCTATAAAAGTTTGATTATGGTCCTTCCGCATTAGACTGTAATCATTCACAGCTGTGTATCTCTCCCTTTCTCAAGGGAAAGGACTGTGACCTTCTATCCCTGGGACCCAGCCCAGTTTATGGCATAGAGGAAGCATTCAATATGTGTTTATTGTCTTTTTGGAGGGCCATTTTACAATGTCATTCACTAGTTAATTGTGCATACTCTGTGACCTAAATATGACATTTCTAAGAATTTCTCTTACAGATAAAGTTTACACACATTTGCAGAAGATTAAGTACAAAAAAATGTAGTTAGTAGTACTGTTTTTAATAGTAAACCAAACCAACTCACAAAATCCATCTTAAATGTCTAGGATTAGAGGTCACGTTAAATAAATGCACACTAGCAATACTATGTACTATTAAAGGGGCCAGCAGGTGATGTGGTGGTTAAGGTACTGGATTCCCACATGGCTGACCATGGTTCAAGTCCCAGACCTAGAGGCTGGAAAATCACACCAGGCATGTATGTGCACACAAAATTCCAAGAGGAGAATGGAGAAGGGATTATGGCATGGCCATCCCCACGCCCCCACCCCCCGAGATGATTTCTCACTTTCCCTCTCTGTTTCTCTGTCTCTCACTGGTGAGTGCATGCACCCTGTGGCAAAAAAATAAAAAACCCTAAAAAATCAAAAAATGTATGCTGTAGATCTCTAGGTATGAGTGTGGAGAGGTGTGTCTAATGATGCTATTATTAAATTTAAAAAGTCAGCCATGTGGTGCACATATATATCCATATGCACATACAAAATATATGATGTACACACAGGCTTATATGTGCAAGAACTAGTTATTCAGGAGCTGGCAGGTGGCACAGTCATTGAGGTACTGGACGCCCACATGGCCAACATGGTTTGAGTCCCAGGTCTGGGACTCACTTTCTCACTTTTCCTTTCCCTCTGGTCAAATTGAAAAAAAAAAAATAGCAAATTAAATTAAATAAATAGAGACTTCTTTAAATAGAAAGAACAAGTTCTTGAAGGACAGACAAGAAACTTTCTAGTGGTTACTTCCGTAGAGAGGGAAGAAGGAATCAGAGGCAGAGGAAGGCTCACCATTTACCCTCCAGTACAATTTAAACTTTATACTAAGAGAACAATTAATTTTGAAAAACAGGGACCAGCAGTTAGCGTAATGGCTATGTCACTGGACTCCCACGTAGTCAACCGCGGTTCACATCCCAGACCCGGTGGCTTAAAACTCACGCAGGGCGCGTGTGCGTGCGTGCCCAAGATCCCAAAGGAGAATGGAGAAGGGATTGCGGCGTGGCCATCCTCCCTGGGGGGTGATTTCTCGCTTTCTGTCTCTCTGTCCCTCTGTCTCTCTCTGTCTCTTTCTGTCTGTCTGGCAAGCGCATGTGCCCTATAGCAAAAACCTTTTAAAAAATTTAAATAATAAAATAAACAGAGCTCAGTCCGCCTTCTAATTGAACTGAATCCCACGTGGTTGACCACATTACAACCATGGCTTAAAAACACACTGGGTGCCTGCATGTGCATGCCAAAATACGAACAGGGTGGAAAAAAGGAGAAGAGAGAAGGGATTTCAGTGTGATTGGACCTACTGAGATGTGCTAGCTCCCTCTCTGTCTCCCTCTGGTGAACACACATGCCTTCCTGGCAATTAAAATTTTAATTAATTGAAATAAATTAACAGAGCCAGCTGTGGTGACACAGCGGTAACATGCCTCTCTGTGATCCTGAATCCATACAGAAGATCAAGGGTTTGGTTTCCTGGTCAACCTCCATACACTAGGAGCCCCAGTTAGCCAGGAGCCTGGCTGGCTGGAAAGGCAAGGGAGGAGTGCAGACTAAGAGCTTATTGAGGATGCCTTTCTCTCTCCCTCATGGAAGAAATAAAAATAATATAAAAATAAAACACACAAATATCTGTTGAACAATTCTACCTTGAGCTCGTCTGGGTAACCTTTGTTTATGTGATTATTAATTTCCACTGGCAGGATAAAGAAAGTGATATATGCATGGGTTCCTTTCTTTTCCCTTGATGCGAGTTCAAAGACCATAAGGAACAACTTACAAAACACTCCAATGCACAGCAGGAGTCTCTGGTGGTTTCTCAATGTCACTAAGCGCTCCAGATGCATTTATAATCCCACCACCAAGTGTGGATTGTGGCTTGTTCTCCGTGATCAATTACTAGCCCGTCTTCCACTCTTAGGAGGAAGCGCTTCCTCCCTGGGACTAAAGGGGGTGTGGAGAAAAAATCATCCTCTTTGCAGACTCCACGCTCTTTCACGGGAATCCATGTGACTGCCTGAACAGTTGTCCCGAGGCTGGCACTGCACACCGGAGGGGTATCTACAGCAGCAAAAGGTGGTGATTAATTTTAAACTGTCATGGAAAATGTGTTTGCACTTTAATGTCAGAGAACTGCATTATTATTACAGGTCTGATGTTCCCTTGCCAAAGCTTTGTGTTTGCTTCCAGGGTACAGAATGAGCACGGGAGTTTTCTGGTTGGCTCCCAGGAGCAGTTTTTGGAGGAAAGACGAAAGGAATGCTGCCAAGCCACTGGTCTGTCTGGGGGTCCCACGGGATCCCTTCTCCCTTCCCCCCACCCCTACTCCCGGCTGCCTAAAGCAAACGCTAGTCACTCCCCTCTGGCCTAAGATTGTTCAGCTGCATCCCAGATGGGCCTCTTAAGCTATCTGACCCACAAGCTGTACTGGCAAACCCAGACAATACTGGGCACCCCAGAAAAGAAAAGGATAAAGAAGGTCAAGGTCCAGTAGAGAAAAAAGAAGTTGCTGACTGCAGAAACAGGTGGAGGAGAACATGGGCCCGAGATCAAGTACACGGAAGTCTTTAAGGTTTGTGCCATCTGGGGCTGAGTCAGAAACGCAGGAACGATTCTCCGTCCCCACCTCCAGGCCCGTAACCACTCTTCACTTGGAAAAGAGAGAGAGAGGAGCAAGAACTGACTAGCTTTGGGACTGCAATACAGTATTTATTTCTTGCATAATCTGCCAGCAAATTAGATCAAAGAGCTGTCAGTTTTTTAACTCATGCAACTCATTAAAGGAACATACTTCAGCTATACTTAGTCTGAAATAACATTGATCAAGAGGCAGGATTAATTTTCGTAGCTAAAACAGGTCTAGAAACTAGAAGAGAGTACAAAAGGCAGAGAATCAGGAAATGTATGCTATGGCATGATATAAAACCTCTTCTTAAAAACTTAAGATAATCGGGAACCAGCAGTTAGCATAATGGCTATGTCGCTGGACTCCCACATAGTCGACCGCGGTTCGTGTCCCGGACCCGGTGGCTTAAAACTCACGCCGGGCGCGTGTGCGTGCGTGCCCAAGACCCTGAGAGGAGAGTGGAGGAGAAGGGATTGCGGCGTGACCATCCCCCCTGAGGGGTGATTTCTCACTTTCTGTCTCTATGTCTCTCTCTGTCTGTCTGGCGAGCGCACGCACCCTACAGTGAAAACCTCTCCAAAAAAAAAAAAAAAACTTAAGATAATCATATTATTAGTAATAGCTATTTATTGAATGCCTACCCTGTGCCAGGTCAAGCTCTTGATGTAATTTTTACCTGTAATCCTACCACATGGTAAATATAGTTATTCTCATTTTCAGATGAGAAATGGGAGAATTTGCTACCGACACAACGCAAGTGAGTAGTGAGTACACCACGCCTGTCTGCGTGCCCACCCACGGCACCAGGCTGCTCCCAGGATGCACTAGGAAGAGGAATGCATGCATGGCCAGACAGTCCACATTTTTAAGCTACTCTTGGATTCATTTTCATTGCTCCCTTATTCAGCCCTTGATAGAACACAGTCGGATTTTTTTTTTTAAACATTTATTTATTTTGTTAGTTAGGCAGTTAGTTTGTTTAATTTGACCAGAGAGAGAGAGAGAGAAAGTAAAAAAGCCAGGTTCAGGACTCAAACCATGGTCAGCCATGTGGGAGTCCTTAAAAACCACCATGCCACCTGCTGGCCCCCACAGTCCGAATTTAAGTTTTACAAAAATATAGTCCTTGCAACTACAGAAATATTGGTTGAAATGAGCCAATAGCAAACACTGAACTTGCACCCCATGAAACATTGCTATATATTATTTTTTAAGAATTATTTCATTTAACTTTATTTACTTATTTTAATTTGACCAGAGAAGGCCAGAGTGAGAGAGAGAGGGAGAGGGGGAAGTGAAAAAGCAAGTTACCAAGTCCAGGAACTGAACCGCAGTTGGCCATGTGGGAGGCCAGTGCCCCTAACTGCCATGCCACCTGCCGGCCCCAGAAACATTGCTATATTTCATGTTAGAGTCTGGTGGGAGCGTCTGCTGAGTCTCTCCTATGTGATCTACGACTGTGAGTATAGTTGTATCCCCATCCAGTGGGGTCACAGTACCTCACAAGATGATGAGAGAATGAAGCAACATATGGGGAGCCAGCAGATGGTGTGGGAGTTTAAAGGGCTGAACTCCCACCATGGTTCACGTCCCAAACCTGGAGGCTTTCTCTCTGATAGTAAATTTATATATATATATATATACTACCTCTGGATTAGCTCTCATTTCTAAGATGCAGAATTTCATAACCAGTGCTATTCGGATGCCCTACAGGCAGCTCAGCTCCTCAAGTCCAGAACTGAGTTCGGCATTTCTTTTCCAAAATAACTCCTTCTGGTTTCCCACCTGAGCGAACAGGAGTAACTGGGTGAGATCCCTAACTTCCCATCACCCAGATCCACCCACCATTAAGTCATGTCTTTTACCCATCATGGCTCAGACGGGTCTACTGCTCTTTGTCCATATCACTGCAGGCTTAGCCCAGGGTACCATATGTCTCCCCTCCTACTCCAGTTGCCCCCTAACTACTTCCCTCTTTGCAGCCTTGCCTTCTCCAAAGCATGCTTCACATTGATTCCAGAGAAATAGTTCTAAATAGCACACCTAATGATGGCACTTCCTGCTTAAAATCCAATGACCTACGGCCAGCCCAGGGCATGGTGGTTAAGGCGGCTTGGTCCTGCACAGCTGACTTTGCAGTGTAAGTCCAGACCTGGTGGCCTGAAAAACACACTGGGCACATGTGCATGCATGTTCAAAGTCCCAAAAGGAGAGGGAAATGGAGGAGAAGAGACTGTGGAGTCACCATTCCCCATGAGGGGATGCTTCCTCACTTTCTCTCTCTCCTCTCTCCAGTAAGCACGCAACCTCTGGCAAATTAAAAAAAAAATCTAGTGCTCTCCCTATTACTGCCTAAATATACACATATTTACTTAACAGCTGCGTTGAGATACAATTTATATAGCATACAATTTACCCATTTAAAACACAAGGTTCAATGGTTTTTTATTAATTGTATATTAACAGAGTTGAACAACCACCATCACTATCAATTTTTATTTTATTGCCACACTCCACATGAGCATGCCAAAGAGAGACGAAGAGACGGAGAGAGAAAGAGAGAGAGACAGATGAGAGCCAGCAGGTAGTGTGTTGGTTGAGGTGCTGGACTCCCACATGGCCACCATGGGTTCAAGTCTCACACCTGGTCACTTGCTTTTTTTTTCTCTCTCTCTCTGGTGAGTACATGTGCCACACAGCAAAATAAAATAATAATGATGATAATTATAAATAAAATTAAATAATTATTTAAAAATAAAAAAGGAAGAGAGGAGAAAGCACCCCTCAATAGGGCATGGTCACACGGCAATCCCTCTTCCTCCATATCACCACGGTATCGAGATTTGGGGCATGCACTCACACACACCCAGTGTGTTTTTCAAGTTACCAAGGCCAGGATTCAAACTGCAGTCCACTGTGCAGAATCCCTCAAGTACCAGGCTACAGACAGACCCACCACTACTAATTTTAGAATATCTTTGTCACTCAAAAGGAAACAAATCCCATACTCATCGGCCATATTGGATTTGCCTATGCTGGACACCTTGTATAATGGAATCTGGCACTGATTGTGACTGACCACTTTCACTCAGCACAGTATTCTCAAGGTCCATCCATACCATTGCACGTACTTCACTCCTTATCATGGTGGAATAATAACCCCTCGTAGAGATAGGCAGCATTTTGTTTATCCATTCATCAGCTTTCTCCTGCTATGAATAAAGCTGCCATGAACACTCACATACAAGTCTTGGCATGGACATATGGTTTCATTTCTCTTGGCTAGACAGGAGTGGAATCACCAATTAGGGTAATAGAGTGAATTGATATTTAACTTCTTCTCCTCCTCCACCTCCTCCTCCTCCACCTCTTCCTTCTTCTTTTGTTAAGTTTTTGTTATAGGTAACATGCACTCATCAGAGACAGACAGAGAAAGAGAGGAAAACTGAAGAAATCACGTCTCAAGAAGAATAACCATGCTACAATCCTTTGTCCTCCATTCTCTTCTTGGGATTTTGGGCGTGCGCGCGCGCACACACACACACACACACACACACATGTACCTGTTATGTTTTTCAAGCTGCTGAGTTCAGGATTTGAACCACACAGTCAGCCATGTGGGATCCAACAGCCTTAACTACCATACCACCAGCTGACTCAGATATTTAACTTCTTTTCCTTTCCTTTTTTTAATTTAACTTTATTTACTTAGTTATTTTATTTGACCAGAGAGGGACAGAGTGAGTGAAGAGAGAGAGAGAGAAAGTAAGAAAGCAAGCCACCAGGTCCAGGACTCAAACCACGCTCGGCCATGTGGGAGACTAGAGCCCTTAACCACCATGCCACCTGCTAGCCCCAATATTTAACTTCTTAAGAAGCTGCCAAACTATTTCCTAAAGAGCCCCACCTCCACCCCCAGACACACTGTACATCCAAACTGGTAATGGTTACAAGGCTCTTCCTAATCTGGTTACAGCGTACTTTATCACCTTCAACTCGACCTAGAGCCCAGTTCAAATCGGATATATCAGTTAGCTCAGTTCTCCATCTCATTCAGGCTTCTGTGCCCTTCCATTCTCTCCTGTGCCTGGGCAACTCCGACCACCACAGTCTCCAGATTAATGCCCACTGGACCTCAGGCCTTGGTTTCCCTGACAGGTCTTCCCAAGGTCCCCTAATAAGACTGGGGTGGGAGGGAGCTCCAGTGCTTCCTCAGTGTACCCTAAATTTACTGCTCTAGCAGTACTTGATAACAGGTACATTCTCATTGCTGGTCTTTATCTTCCACGGAACTGTAAGCTCCCTGAGGGTAAGGGTCATACCTTTCGCTTCAGCCTGGAATGGTTCTTGGTGTTTTGGAGCCACCCCATGACTATCTGATAAGTGGATAAAGCCCCCATCCAGTAGGCTGTCACCCCATTTCCTGCTACATCAAAGTTGCAGTGCCATAGTCCCAACCTCCATTCTCCCCCAAGGAAATTATTCCCAAATCGTCTTGGAAAGGCACAATCTGCTTTTAAAAATAAAACATTTGTAGTTCCTTCCTAATTCTGTTCTGCACAGGCTAATAATAAAATGAGTTGGCATTCCTTGGGTATATATCAACTGGCGGTAGAGGGAGCCAAGCCAAGAATGTGCTAGACGGAGGGTAGGAATCTGCATGTGATTAAAAATAGGCCATGTGTAATAACGAAGAGTCGAAAATTACTCAAACGGCCAACAATTGGGAAATCGCTAAGGTACACTACTCTATACCTGGGCAGATAAATTATACTGCCACTGAAAATAGGGATCCGAAAAAGTCTATTCAAAACAATTCTAAAACTAAAACTAAAACACAAAGTAGAATAAGCACCTTGATTATAAGTATACACTGTTGTACAATGATAATAACCAGAAAAGGTCGTATCATTAAATAACCATGTAAATAGGAGGAATTTTATAGAAAAAAAAATTTTTTAAGTTTTCTCCAGAGAGTGTATGTACTCACGAAGCAAGAGGGAGAGAAAGTGGGAAAGCACCCCCCATGGGCGCGTGGCCAGGCTGCAGTCCCTTCTGTTGTTCCATCTTTCCTTTGGGGATTTGGGGCATGCATGAACACATGTCTGGCATGTTTTTCAAGCCACCAGGTTGGGAACTTGACCGGCTCAGTTGGCTATGAGGCAGCCTTCACCACAAGACCACAGAGCTGCTTCTCCCATCCCTTTTCATTCATTTAAAAACAGTCTTGTGGGCCAGCAGCTGCTGTGGAGTTTAAGGTGCTGAATCTCACATGGCCAGCTGGGCGATTCAAGTCCCAGATCTGGTGGCTTAAAAACACACTGGGCATGTGTGCATGTGTGCCCAAAATCCCAAGAGGAGGCTGGAGGAGAAATGATTGCAATGTGGTCATCCCCTCACAGGGGGGATTTCTCATTTTCTTTCTCCCTCTCTCTCTTTCTCTCTCTGTTCTTTCTAATGAGTGAAAAAAAAAAAAAAAAAAGAACAACAACAAAAAAAAAGTCTTGCTATATTGTAATCCTCCTGCCTCTCAGCCTGCCAAATAACTGACACTACAGGCATGTCCCACCATATCCAGAATTTAGGGTAGCCTGGGAATTGAACCCAGGACTCTCATGTGGCTTCAATTTCTATCCGTACAAGCCACAAAACTGGGCCCGTTTTACTTTTTTTAAGAGTACTATGAAATACATAGAAAGAAAGAACCAGAAAGGCACTCTGTTATTCCACGGTGTCTCTGGTAGTTCTGGGAGTCAGACAGAGCAGAAATCATGGCATCAGCTCCTCTTCATCAATTTGACCTTAACTTGCAAACTGAAACTGAGATTCACTAGATGACTTGCTCAAGTTTGCCTAATTAGCAAGGGCCAGAGCCAAGACCAGATCACTGGTCCCAGTGCTCACATGGCCTCTCTAACTCTCCAGAAGCCTGAGCAGTAAGGCCTCAAAGAACTCAGGACCCACAGTGTTCCTTGCTGAAGCACTTTACACAGCATATTGCTCTGGGGGATGGACACTCAGGTAGCATTTGTTCAAAGGATCAATGGCTTGATGGGAATTTACCAGGTTACCTCTTATTGTCAAAAATTCTTTAGTACAGGGAGCTGGCAGGTAGTGTGGTAGTTAGTGATGCTGGCATCCCACATGGCCGACTGAGGTTCAAGTCCTGGATCTGGCGGCTTGCTTTCTCACTTTCCCTCTCTCTTGCTCACTCTGGTCAATTAAAATAAATAAATAAATAAAGTTAAATCAAATATTAAAAAAAAATTATTTGGTACACTCAGCAGTGTCAGTCTTTACAAGACTTTCATTGCTGCCTTAAACTTTTCCTCTACAAATATTGCACCCACTCATTTATTTATCCAACAATTAAATATTAGGCAACTGCTACTGTAAGAAGCTGTGTCAGTAGCTTAAGCAGTTACAGAAATAAAATATTAGTCTTATCTTTAACGTACTTAAAATCTACAAGTAAAATAATATTTGTGTTTTTAAAATACTATACAATACTTGGCACAATATGCAACGAAGAGAATTATAAACAAGGCATCGAGAGGAAGGAGAAATCATGCTTACTTGAAAGAGCAGAGGCAAACTTCATGGGAGGTGGCATTTTAGCACGGCTGTGAGTGACAGGTACAATTTCACAAGCGGCAATAGGGAGGACCTTTCAGGGAAAAGCGAAGCATTTCCGCCAAGTTTCAAGGTGAAAAACGTCACAAAAGTAAGCACCTATGAAACATTTTGCTTCCTTAGAGAAACGCATTTTTGCCAACATTGGTATCTTTTTTCCATTGTTGCTCTTTCCAATCTGTTTGTCTACACTGGAATAGATGGAGCTTTAACCGTCTCCTCGGATCCATGCAGGTGCTCGAACTGGGGTCATGGATATGTAGGAATATGCTGTAAAGATTTGTCTGTTCATTTCTTTCCTTTGATGAATACGGTCGAAAGCGTTATTCGCCCTGTTTTCCAGCAGAGTGTGAAACAAAGGCGCAGAGAGACAGGGAACTCTCAAGGTCACAGCGTGAGCCAGCTGGAAAGAAACTCTAGAACCAGGGCTGCACCTCTCCAAAGGAGTCCTGTGGGCATATCTGCAGAGGACAGTGTGTTCCCACCCAGTGCCCTCTGTATTCATGTCATGCCTTTCGCCGCGGAGCATGGCATGTTCTACACACATTACTTAATTGGTGCTCTTAGCCCTGCTGTGGTTAGGGTAGGGAGAAAGCGTGTTTATGTTTTTGTCTCAAATAGACAAACTAAAATCCACAGGGTACCCTAAGCAGTTCAGTCTGGTAGCAAATCATCTACCAACAATTTACCCAAGAGCAATGTTCTGCTTGGCTCTTGTGTTAGACTGAGGTTGAAACGTGAGCCAGAGATTTTTAGATTGGAGTTCTGATCCTGTCTCTACCACTCTCTTATTATTTAAGTTCGGGCAATTGCTCCACCTTTCTGAACCTCGATTCCTACATCTGTAGAACGGATACACCTTTGTATCTATAAAACACATTTATTTATTTAATGCCGGAAGGCACAGGTGCGTAATGAGATACAGAGAGGAAGTGCCACCTGCCCCACCCCCACACCGGGCCTGGTCACATGCAATCTTTCTTCCTCTAATTCTCTGTCCTCTCAGGATCCCAGGTATGCGTCTGTGTCCCCAGCAAATACACATCTTTAAATACTAAGAAAACAATCTGGGAGAATATCTGAACACCATTAAAAAGGGTTACTTTGCAGAAGGAAGACGGGACTGGTTGAGTTCTATTTGTATTGGATGTATTTCTTTTTCATTCAGAAATGCTTATAGTCGCCTAGACAGGCAAATAAAAAGTAATAATAGTAAATTATTATTTTATAAATTATCATTTCATAAATTATCATGTAAAAAGCACGTACATGAGTAATTGTGAAATATCATCTTCTCAATAAAAGTTATTTTTACGTATAAAAATTTATCATTATGTCTTTGATTAAAAAGAGAGAGAAAGGGGACCAGCAGTTAGCGTAATGGCTATGTCGCTGGATTACCATGTAGTCAACAGCAGTTCGAGTCCTGGACCTGGTGGCTTAAACTTATGCCAGGCACGTGTGTGTGCATGCCCAAGATCCCAAGAGGAGAATGGAGGAGAAGGGATCGTGGTGCAGCCATCCCCCCGGGAGGTGATTTCTCACTTTCCGTCTCTCTCTCTCTTTCTGGCGAGCGCAAGCGCCCTATAGCAAAAACCTCTCCAAAAAAAGAAAAAAAGAGACAGAATGTAAGGCAGTGAGTCAAGGGTTAAATTCCTGGCACCAGCAGATGGTATTGGTAGTTAAGGCACTAGACTCTGATATGGCCAACCATGGGTAGAGCCCTGGACCTGGTGGTTTGCTTTCTCACTTTCTCTCTCTGGTGAGTACATGTGTCTCGTAGCAAATTTTTTAAAAATAATAATAAATTAAATAAATAATTGTTTTTAAAAAAGGAGTTAAACTCCTTGGGCTCACTTGGTAGCACAGCAGTAACAGGCTGCTCAGGTGAAGCTAGATCCCTGGGGAAGATCGCAGGTTCAGATCCCAGATGAACCTGTACACACCAGCACCTGCTCCCACGGTCCTGACTGGCTGGGAGAGCTGCGAGAGAGCGTGAGAAACGCTGTTGAGGCTGCTGGTCTTTTTTTTTTTTCCTCTCTCCCTATCCCTCACTCTCATGAAAGAAGTAAATACACTTAAAAAGAGAGAGAGAGAGAGTTTAATTTCTTAGAAGTTACTGGATGGAGTAGAAAAAGCAGAGACAGAGCTGGTTTTGAACCCTATTGCTGCCACATACTCTGCGACACTAGAGAATTCACTTAGTGTCTCTGGGCCTCAGTTTCTATATATGTAAATGGAGATGAAAAATGCACAGATCCTGGATTTACTGTGAGACTTAAGTGAGATGATCATTGAAGGTGCTATAGTAGGCACCAAACGTCCATACAGCGTGAGTCACAGCAATAAAAACAGACGCTGCGTACTCTTCGGAGCTTCTATGTCACCTGCTTCCTGCAGGCCTATTGCTCCACAGAGGGTCTGCCACCTGTGTGGGGGAGAGATCTCCTAAACCAGTGGTCCCCAACCTTCTTGGCACCAGAGCCCAGCCTCATGGATGACAATCCCTGCACAAAAGGGGGTGGGGAGGTGGGAGTGTTGTTCCCAGCATGACCCAAGCACACCACATCCACTGCACATCCATTTCCACTGCTACCATGTTGCAAAGTACTGGGAAGCAATCGCAGAACATTCTCTCCTGAGAATCCAGTATGGGCGCTCATCAGATAGGAGGCGGAGTCCAGGCAGCAATGGGGAGGGGCTACAAACACAGACAAAGCCTTGCTTGCTCACCCAGGCTCACCCACCACGGCATGGCCAGGGACCAGCTCTGGTGTAGCCCCAGAAGGTTGAGGACCTCTGTCCTGAACTATTTAAACCATAAATTGTTCCTCTAGAAATATTGCACCAGGGAACCAGCAGTTAGCGTAATGGCTATGTCACTGGACTCCCACGTAGTCGACCGCGGTTCGTGTCCCGGACCCGGTGGCTTAAAACTCACGCCGGGCGCGTGTGCGTGCGTGCCCAAGATCCCGAGAGGAGAATGGAGGAGAAGGGATTGCGGTGTGACCATCCCCCCTGGGGGGTGATTTCTCGCTTTCTGTCTCTATGTCTCTCTCTGTCTGTCTGGCGAGCGCACGCGCCCTACAATAAAAATCTCTCAAAAAAATAAAAATAAATAAAAAAAGAATAAAGAAAGAAATATTGCACCAGAAATCAGTGACAGCCAAGAAAGCACGCTGGAAACCAGCCAAAATGGATCCACCTTCAGATCCCGAGCAAGACGAGCTTTTCAAGCCTACATACTTGTGGTCAAGTGTTGGCCTGTGCTCTCCTGGCACTTCCTGGACATGTGTTTACTCTGCTGTTGCTTTTGGTAGTAGATGTGTTTAAAGAGCCATAAACCCAGCAGTGACAGAGGAGAGCGTGCTTGTTTTCCTCCAGCCTTCCTTGTTCTGGCTAAAGGACTCTTCCTTTTGTAGGATCTGGCCTGCTTGTACTAGCTGGTGTACTTGGTGGACGGAAATTGCTATAGGAAGCTGCATGTCGAGGTGACCTTTAACCACCTGGAATCAGAGCAGTGGGCAAAGCTCCCTTCCGCCCCTGTCAGGCCTTCCTGACTTTATTTCTTCACCTGTGAGATGAAGCTGCCCCTTTGTTACGACGGCACAATGTCATGGTTTGTTGTGAGATTTATTCGAAATACTGGTAAGAGACCGGGGCTTTGTAAACCATCCTGAAGAACATGCACAGAGGGAGCTGGGACTCCATACAACTGCAAATCAATATTTTTATCTAAGGAGATCCTTCAGAAAGGATATAAGCTTATAAATTAAAAGGGAAAGGAATATTGTGCTTTTGAACTTCAGAGATGATTTGGGGGGCCATCTCTTTAGTGTAATGATTAAGGGAGCCTGATCCCACAAAGCCAGCCCCGGTGCAAATCCCAGCCCAGCAGCTTCAAAAACATTGCAACCATGTGTGCTTGCCCCTCACCCTGACGGGAAGGGGACATGGAGAGAAAAAAATGTTCAGGGTGATCATGCACATTGCAGGGTCCTCTCCCTCTCTCCTTCTCTGGAGAGTGCAAGCACTCTCTGACAATAAAAACAAAATGAGGTGATTTCCCAAAAAAACTTCTACTTTTTTTTTTAAAGAACTATTTAATTTTATTTATTCATTTATTTGTTTTAATTTGATCAGAGAGAGAGAGAGAGAAGGAAAGTGAGAAAGCAAGCCACCAGTCTAAGACTCAAACTATGGTTCTATCATGTGGGAGTGTTCAGCGTCTTAACCACCACGCCACCTGCTGGTCCCCAAAATCTTCTACTTTTTCTGTCTTGAATTCCAGTTTCTCACTCTTGTGTTTGGTTCAGGTGCTTCAGCCCGTGTTTCTGTGTCTCACTCACCTCTCCCATCTTTCCTCCTCTTCTCTTTCCTGCTGCTGCCCTCCCTACCTTAGGCATTCCCAGCAACAGATGGGCATTGTACTTCTGCCCTTGGAGAGGGGGGAGTTGCTCACGTCTCAGGTGAAGCAGAGGTGAAGGTCCTGACTGGAATGTCCAGCCTCTCTTACTAATGCCATCTCTTAAAGAGACCACAGAGGAAGACAACAAGTTTTCTCTTTTTTTAGGATTATTTTATTTAATTGTATTTATTATTATTATTATTTTAATTTGACCAGGGAGGGGAGAGTGAGAAAGCAAGTTGCTATGACCAGGACTCTAACCACAGTTGGTTGTGTGGGAGTCCAGTGCTTTGACTACCACACCACCTGTAAGCACCCCTTCTTTTTTTTTTTTTTTTTAGATTTTTGCCATAAGGTAAATGCACTTGCCAGAGGGAGAGAGAGAGAGAAAGTGAGAAATCACTTCCCAGGGCATAGCCATACCACAATTTTTTCTCCTCCATTTTCCTCTCAGGACTTGCACATGTTTCTGGTATGATTTTCAAGTCACCGAGTCTGGGACTCAAACCATGCAGTGGGATCCAGTGCCTTAACCACCACACCACCTGCTGGCTTGACAACAAATTTTCTAATAAGTCTTAGTCTTGTCTTTCCTCATTTGTCAAGCCCTTCTGGGTACAGCACATACTGTGCTAAGCATCATGTCTAGTATGGCTTACAATCCTCATGATACTTATATAGGAAAGAATTCTTACTTGTCTTTCAGATGAGGAGATTGACAATCTAAGAGTGACTTGTCCAAGGTCAGGCAGCTATTTATTGACAGAATTGATATTCAGATGCCTTTAGTCATTAGACTACACTGCCTACTATCTCGCTAAAACTTTTATTTGATCTGGAGTAAGTCTCTCTCTCTCTCTCTCTCTCTCTCTCTCTCTCTCTCTCACACACACACACACACACACACCCCTCGCCTTCCTACAATACACAGAGCTGTCTTTCACTGAGCGGGGAATGCCTGTTTCTTGAGAAAGCCCTTGGTAACTCTTGCCTGCCTTTCAAGACTCAGTTTAGGAAATGTGTTTGCTGAGAAACCCTGCAGGCATCTCCAGGCTAACTACCAGCCTCCTTCTAGGTTTCCACAGCCCAAACACTGTGTTTTTCTATTTCTTTTTTAATGTTGCCAGAGGGCTTGTATGCTTGCCAGCAAGAGAGAGAGGAAGAAAGAGAGAGCCTCCCTCAATGTGTCATGGTCATGCCACAATCTCTTCTCCTCTATCTTATCAGGACTTTGGGCACACACGCGCTTTGCCTGGCATGTTTCTCAAGTCAGTGTGTCCAGGACTCAAACCACAAAGTCAGCCAGGTGGGATCTGGCTCCCTCATCTACCAGGCCCTTAAAAATATAGGACCGGCCTCGTATTTTTCTGTTTCAGTTGTTTGCTTATTGGCGTGTCTCCCTCACGATGCCACAAGGCAAGGTCTGAAACTTTCTAGTGCATCCCCAGTGTTTACACAGTGTCTGGCCCTGGAATAGAGTTGGCCTTCCGCTCTCATTTGTTCAATGAATAAATGGATCAAGACATACCGAACACCTCCGCAGCCACAAAAGCTACAACAAACAACAACTCAACCCTGTGCTTATTTCTCCTACCCTCTTCCATGTCACCGAGACCAGCCAAGTGACATTGTATCGATTCCACAAAGAACCATCGAGCTGTAGGGTGGGGTAACAGAGTGCTGAGACTTCGCATCAGAATATTTTAGAAGCTAGAACCATGAGCAGAGATGTCTTGTCTATACAATGAGTTTGACAATTCTCCCTTTATCTCGGGATTGCTGCGAGGTCAAATGGTACATGGATATGAAAGCACTTTGGAAACTACAAAGTGATACGCAAATGTTGGTAGCTGTTATTTTATTGTTGCTATTATGTACAAGTCTCTATGGCGGGCCCCAAAGGAGGACTTAAAGATGAGTGATCTACTGCCTACAGGACACCCACAACATAATGAAGGACTCAAAGGACTATGCAACAAGGCAGGAAACAGTGAGAGGTTCAAAGACCTATAGGAGCTCAAAGGAAGGAAAACTCAACGGTCAAGGGTCAAGACAGCTCATTCATCTAAAGCCTGGTAGAAGTGTCATGGGGGGTTAATGGGAAGGTCCCCACTCTCAAGCCATTTATGGTCATATACAGTGCCTTGTGTGAATGAAATATGTGATATTTGAACATAGCATTTTCAGTGTGTGGTCAGGGAAAGCGTTGGAAGACCTGGGGTGGATCTCAAAGAGCGGGTTGGATTCGGGTTAGGAGAGAGGAGAGAAGACATTCCTTATAGGGAAGAAGATGGGAACAAAGGCAGGATTGAGTGTGGAAAGTCTGAGAAAGTCTGCTAAGAAGAGCAGGGGCAGAGGGCTCCTGCAGCTCCGTCTCCTCACTCCTTGACCTCAGGCAAGGCATCAAAATCATAAGTGCTTGCTGGGTTGGATCAAAAGTCCATTCAGTACTCTATATTTGGACAGTAGCCCCTGGGGATACTCTGGGAGAGCTTCTGGTTGTACTATTTGGATGGTTCTTTAGAGATTAGGAAGGTAAATTATATAATAACCCATTATGGAGCAATCATTCATGTGTTTTTATTAACCCTCTCTGCATCTGTAGGCAAAAAACTACGAAAAAAATCTTAAAAGAATGTTCAGTAATACAAAGCTGCTTCTATGGGCTCTCAAATGGCTGATAGGAAAAAAGATATATAGAAAAAAACCCTAGGTCCAGCCAGTGGCACAGTGGTTAGAGTGGTTGGATCTCGTATGGCCAACTGTGTGGTTCAAGTCCTGGACACAGTGGCTTGAAAAACACCCCGGGTATATGTGCAGGAGTGTCCAGAATCCTGAGAGGAGAATAGAGAAGAAAAGACTATGGTGTAACCATCCCTCCTGAGGGGTGCTTTCTTACCTTCCCCCCCACTCCAGTGAATGAATGTGAATCCTAGGGGTCAGCTCATAGTCTAGTGTTTAGGTGAGCTGGATCCCACATAGTCAACCTGGAGGTTCAAGTCTCAGACTTGAAAGCTTGAGAAACACACGAGGAGTGTGTATGTGTGTGTGTGTGCACCCAAAATCCCAGAAAGAGTGAACCATGAAGAAAGAATTGTGGTGTGACCAATTGTGGTATGACCATGATGGGGGTGGGGGGTGCTTTCTCTCTCTCTGTCTCTCCATGCCTCTCCAGCAAGCACACACATATTCTGGCCAAAATTTTTTATTAATTTTTAAATAAAGAGCAATTCCTAAAACCACATAAAGACAAAAAGCAGACCAGTGGTTGCACAGAGCTGGAGGTGAGAATGAGAACTGACTGCACATGGTTACGAAGGAACATTTTGGGGTACAGGAATGTTTCAGGGGCCAGACAGTGACCCTGAAGTAAAACACAACAGCTTGCAAGGTAACCCTATGTGGGAAGGATCCCAGTTCGATTTCAGAGACCTCCCACCGAATGCCAGGCACTCATGTGTCCATGATCCTGAGTTAGCTCAAGGCCGAGAGAGGCTCAGGGTAGCAAGACCCTGTTGAACGTTTCATCTCTCTCTCTCACTTTCTCTCGCTCACTTGTTAATGGAAAAAGTAAACAAGTAGGTTTTTTAAAAAGTATTTGAGAGTCAGTAGATGGCAAAGTGGTTATGTTGCTGGACTCCCACATGATCAACTGTGGTTTGAGTCCTAGAACTGGTGGCTAGAAACTCATGCCGGGCACATAGGCATGCGTGCCCAAGATCCCAGGAGAAGGGATTGTGGCATGGCCATCCTCCCGGGGTGTGATTTCTCATGTTCCCTCTCACTCTCTCTGTCTCTCTCTGTTTCTGGCGAGTGCACATGCCCTAAAGCAAAAACCACTAAAAAAAAAAAAAAAAAGTTTAAAACTCACCTTACAACAGGTAAATGTCATAATATGTATATCTCATCAAAAAAATTTTTTTAACCCTCTATAAACCCCTGCTCCAGTTTTTACCCTGAAAACTTTGCTCTTTGTAAACAAAGATAGGGGCCTGCTCCACTGCCTGGTCATTAAGGCAGCTGGATCTCACATGGCCCACTTCGTAGCTCAAGTCTTAGACCCTGTGGCTTGAGAAACACGTTGGATATGTGTGCATGTGTACTCCAAGATCCCCGAAGGAGGGAGAGAGAGGACAAGGGATTGCAGCATGACTATGCGGCTTGGACAGTGCTTTATCTTCCTGTTTCTCTGTGTCTCTCTAGCAAGCATATGTACCCTCTAGGAAAAAAAAAGAAAGGAAAAGGAAAGATATGATGAGGTCAGAGGTGAGAATGTAGGAAACGTAAAGTCGTGTCACATGAGAAATGTTTCATGGATTGGAGTATTGGAACATGGAGAAGAGAAAGGGATGGAGGAGAAAACACCGACCACGGGTGCTGTGGTGGTTCAGGCAGCCGAATCCCACATAGCTGACTGTGCAGTTCGAGTCCCAGACCCAGTGGCTTGAAAATCACATCAGACATGTGTGCATGGGTAAGAAAATTTCTAGAGAAAGATGAAGGAATAGGGACTGCAATGTAGCCATCCCTCCTGGATGGTGATTTCTCACTTTCTCTTTCTCTCTCTCCAGTGACTGCATGTGCCCTAGGGTTACACAAAAAATAAATAAAATAAAAAAGGGGAAAAACCTGAGGGAACTGAGAGTCTCTGGGAAGAAATTAAAGATCCTCCCTTAATTCCAGAAAGTTGAACTAACCAAAATGGAATGCTATCATTTGCTCTGAGAAATAGGGAATAACCTAACCCTAGCCAAGGTCAAACCAAGTTCAAATTCCATTACTGGATATTGCAAAAGGTCTTTAAACATCGTGTGAGGGCAGGGAGCGTAAGGACGTAAGGCCCTTACTCACCCTGATAGTCTATGACTTAACAAATGTATATGCTAAGTTTAATGTGGGTTTGCCTCATGCATTAATAAAAGGAGGAGAGAAGTACCAACACGCGCCATGGTTTGGATGGACTTTGGAAGTATTGTGCATGGGGCCAGCAGGTGGTGTAATGGTTAAGGCGCTGGACTTCCACATGATCGACCATGGTTCGAGTCTCAGACCTGGCAACTTCCAAAACACTGAGCGCATGTGCATGCATGACCAAAATCCCAAGAGGAGGATAGAGAAGGGACTGCAGTGTGGCCATCCCTCCTGGGGGGTGATTTCTCACTTCCTATTGCTCTCTAGCTCTCCAGCGAGCACATGCACGCTATAGCAAAAATCTCTTAAAAAGAAAAAAGTCAATTGACAGAATTATAGTAAGTGAAAGCAGTCAGTTGCCATCACTTTCTGCATTTCCAGTCATACGAGCTGTCTGGGAGGCAAATTATAGAGACAGAGAGTGGATTATGGATTGCCAGGGGCTGGGGGTATCGGGAACAAATGAGGAAGGATGACTAGTAAGGATAGGCTTTGTTCCCTGTTGAGTGGTGAGGACATTCTAAAATGGATAGTGGTGACCTGCCTGCAGCCTGGTGGTCATGGGAGCTGGCGTGTGCGCGTATGTGACACTCTGTGAGGCCATCCACAGGAAACAGCTTCTTTCTTTGTCCTTAGAATTATTTATCTTATTTTATTTATTCATTCATTTATTTTTTAATTTGACCAGAGAGAGACAGAGGGTGAGAGTGAGAGGACGTGAGAAAGCAAGCCACCATATTCAGGAAAGAGAAAGTGAGAAAGCAAGCCTCCAGGTCTGGGACCCGAACCATGGTCAACCATGTGGGAATCCAGTGCCTTTAACCACCATGCCACCTGCTATCCCTGAGTTTAATCCAATTTAAGCTGTTCCTTTTTAGTCTCCAGCTGGCTTTTATTCCTGGTGTGTGTGTGTGTGTGTGTGTGTAGGTATTTCCACCCCCAGCATTCCCAAATATGTCTGAGAACAGATCTCAGGGAGCACTACCACCTCTAAATTCCTTATTATCTTTACCTTTTTTTTTTTGAGAGGTTTTTGCTATAGGGCGCGTGCACTCGCCAGACAGACAGAGAGAGACAGAGAGACAGAAAGTGAGAAATCACCCCTCTAGGGGGGATGGCCATGCCGCAATCCCTTCTCCTCCATTCTCTTGGGATTTTGAGCACGCATGCACATGTGCCTGGCGTGAGTTTTAAGCCACCGGATCCGGGACACGAACCGTGGTCGACTACATGGGAGTCCAGCGACATAGCCATTACACTAACTGCTGGTCCCAAGTAATTTTTTTTTTAAAGGTGAAAATGTGATGTAACCACATGGTTTCTAAACTTCAACTAGACAAGGTGCGTTATGAAAGCGAGGCCTCTATTCTCCACCCAGGCTTCTGTCGCCAGTCACACATTCTTCCCCATTGCAGGCTCTGTACTGCGGTTTTCGGGTATTCATCCGACGAAATTCTGTGTCTCGTTCTACAGTGCTTTGTTGTTTTGTTTGTGGTAGAGCATTTTCCTGGCCTCCTTACCAAGTATTCCTGATGTCACAAAAGGCCGTGACAAGCAATCCTCTATACACTCTAATTCTAGGTGGATGACTAATCTGTGAGTTTCTGCTCTGCTCC
>NW_006159863.1:2835135-2863074 GCF_000334495.1 Tupaia belangeri chinensis | reverse complement strand
CCCCCCCCCCCCCCCCCGCCTCCAGCTCCAAAGTGTTAGCCCTACGAAGAAAAACAAAATTTTACTTCTCTGGAAAGATAAAATTTTAAAACTGTTCTCTTGGAATCTATCCCTATCCAGAACATGCTGACATAGAAGTGATAACAGTTAAATTTAGAAAGTTCTTTCTGAAATCAAAGAATGCTCAAACTGAGAGGAAAAACAGAGCTCATTCGAGGCTGTTATTTCATTTTAAAAGAAGGAAATAGGAGACTGGAGAGGTCAACTGATTTGTCCAAGGCCATGTGGGAAAATTCATTCCTCTTTCTTTTTTTTTTTTAGTATGATAGAGAGCGTGCACACACACACACATGAGACAGAGAGGGAGAGAAAGAGAACCATACCCTCGACAGGTTCTTGACATGCCATATTCCACTCTCCCAAGCCCTCCAGCTCTTCAGGAACCTGGGTGCCCATGAACGTGCCCAACTCGTTTTCATACCAACCCAGGGATCCAGTTCCATGGTTGGCCATATGGCTTCCAGATTTGTGGCTATTTGCGCTATTGCTACGCTGCAGTTAGTTACTGAGTGTCTCCAATGTGTTCAGCACTGGATCATGGCGGTGTGTGGGTTCCCAGCCAGGAGGTGGGAACAAGGGCTAGAACTCAACCAACTTCCAGCCTTGCCCGCCACTCTGCATCCCGGTCTCCCTCTGCTGGACCTCTGGCCTGGCCTCCTCAAAGGGTCGGCATTGGGAATGATAAACGTGAGGCAGCTTTCGGAAAGATGGAGACTCACTTGTTCTCAGTTCCTTCTGGCAGAATTAGAAAGGCATTTGGGAGGAGGCCAGAGACATGCATGTGTTCTCACTCACAGTGGTGACACTGGTGTCCCAGGCTCAGAGCTCTGGACCTTGAGCAATTTTACATATAGCTCTCTGGTGACCACACATCCTCCTGTAAATTGAAAGAATGATGAGGGTAGGAAGTGGACGGGGTAGTACAGAACTCACAGCACGAAAGAGCTGACTGACCTACTCAGTGATTCCAACCAAGACTTTTTCTCTTCTGGAAAGTGCTGGAACTGACAGGCCAACAAACAGAGCAGCCCTGGAATCCGACTCTCAACTAGTAGCTCACGTTTCTGTAATATCTACATTTATTTTAGCTTCATGACTTAACAAGAATAGTGTGAGGCAAAATGACATGAGTCACTTAAAGCCTTTCAAATACAGAAGTATCAGCCTTGACAGGAAAAAAAAAAAAAAACAAAAAACATACCGACAGGCACCAGGCATGCACAAGTGTTCACACACACAGACGGACGTGTGCATACGTGCATAAGTACAACTTATCCCTACCCAAATCCTCTCAACTAAAACAAAATCTGGCAATAGGAAATGCATGGGACACTGACTCTAGATAGCTCTATGAATGATACTCATTGAGTAAAAAAATTCAAATAGAAAAGGGGCTGGCTCTGGGACCAGCAGTTAGCGTAATGGCTATGCCACTGAACTCCCATGTAGTCGACTGCGGTTAGAGTCCCAGACCCGGTGGCTTAAACTCACACCGGGCGGATGTGCATGTGTGCCCAAGATCCCGAGAAGAGAATGGTGGCCATCCCTCCTGGGGGATGATTTCTTGCTTTCTGTCTCTCTGTCTCTGTCTGTCTTTCTGGCAAGCCCACATGCCCTATAGCAAAAACCTCTCAAAAAAAAGGGGGGGGGGCTGGCTCTAACGTACAGTGGGTAGGCACTCTGCAGAGGAAGCCAGACCCCCACATACTGACCAGGGTTTGAATCCTGGCCCCATCTGCTTCACACCAGATGTATGTGTCCCAAGCCTATCTCCTACCTCATATGTTTGCATGTCCATGATCTTGACAAGATGTAGAATGGAGGAAAAAGGATTGTAGCATGATCAGACCCTGTGTGTGTGTGTATGGTGTGTGTGTGTGTGTGTGTGTGTGTGTGTGTGTGTGTGTTGGGAGGGGCTCACATTTCTCTTTCTCCCTCTCTCTCGCTCTTTCTCAGGTATGCATGTGCCCTCTAACATGAAAAACAAACTTTGAGGGGCCAGGAGGTAGCATGATGGTGAAGGCGCTGGATTCCCACATGGCTGACCGTGGTTCGACTCCCAGACCTGACAGTTTGCTTTCCCACTTTCCTTCTCTCTCTCACTCTGGTGAGCACATGTACCCTGTAGCAAATAATAATGATAATAATAATAAATTAAATTGGGACCAGCAGTTGGCATAATGGTTATGTCGCTGGACTCTCATGTAGTCGACCGCAGTTCAAGTCCCGGACCCAGTGGCTTAGACTCACGCAGGGCGCTGTGTGTGCATGCCCAAGATCCTGAGAGGAGAATGGAGGAGAAGGGATTGCAGCGTGGCTATCCCCCCGGCGGGTGATTTCTTGCTTTCTGTCTCTGTCTCTCTGTTTTTCTAGCAAGCACACGCACCCTATAGCAAAAACCTCTCCAAATAAACTAATTAATTAAATTAAAATATTCTTTTAAAATTTTTCTAATGGAAAAGAATACATGTTCCCATCAAGGATTTTCTATAATATATGAGCTACTACAATATGCATTCTTCCATTTTTTTTTCTTTTGAAAATTTTTTGCTACAGGGCGTGTGTGCTCCCAGAAAGACAGAGATAGAGACAGAAAGCAAGAAACCACTCTCCAGGGGGATGGCCACACCACAATCCCTTCTCCTCCATTCTCCTCTCAGGATCTTGGGCACACATGCACACGTGTCTGGCGAAAGTCTAAGCCACCGGGTCTGGAACTCAAACCGCAGTCGACTGCATGAGAGTCCAGCGACATAGCCATTATGCCAACTGTGGGTTCCAATTCTTCTAAATATTAAAAAAGGTGCTTTTGTAATATTTCCCAAAACTTTAGTCAATATACATAAAGAGAACCTCTTCCCTCCCCATAAGGGGCCCAAAATTATATGCATATAAATATTAATTTTTGAGAACCTTGCTCATTATTTCAATTCTAGTTTGCAAAAGACTTCAGCTAAAAGCTCCATCAGGCCAGCTGGTGGTATGGTGGTTAAGGCAGCTGGATCACACATGGCTGACTGCATGGATTGAGTCTCAGATCCAGTGGCTAGAAAAATACACCAGGTGGGACCAGCAGATGACGTACTGGTTATGTCACTGGACTCCCACAGAGTCAACGGTGGTTTGAGTCCCGGACCCAGTGGCTTAAAACTCACACCAGGCATGCGTGTGTGCATGCCCAAAATGCAAGAGGAGAATGGAGGAGAAGGAGGGGGCCATCCCCCCTGGGGGTGATTTCTCACTTTCTATTTCTCTGTTTCTCTCTCTCTCTCTGGCAAGCACACACACCCTATAGCAAAAATATCTCTCTAGAGAAAAGAAAAACACACCAGATGCATGTGCATGCATGCCCAAAGTCCTGACAGGAGGGAGAAATGGAGAAGGATTGTGGCATGGCCATGCCCTCTCAAGGTGTGCTTTCTCACCCTTTCTCTCTTCCTCTATCTTTCTCTGGCAAGTTCATGCATCCTGTGGCAAAATTTAAATTAAAAAAAAAAAAAAAACTTCAAAAATGAGATCAGTTGTTATTAGCGAGTGACAACAAAGTGAGAAAATTGGAGTCTATATATTGGTACAAAGACGTCATGTTACACCCAGGAGGCACCAGCGAGGTAGCACACAGGACTTTATTTTTGCTTTAGATTCTACGGCCCAGAATAAATGAAATGATAAGGACAGATTCTCCCTTGAGGGTATGTTTATGAGTTCTCAGGACCAGAGGGATACAGACCTGAATTGCTATCAGGGGAGATTTGTGTATTTAAGAACATTTTTCAATATTCCTTTGATTCTTGGAATTGTATGTGCTTTACTATTTTGCCATGCATATTTACAACGAGGCTCGCTTTTATAGTTTTCCAGGCAGACTTAGAAATCCTCAAAGTGTGTTCCTAACCCTTGGCATCTATGTCTCGTGGGAGCTGGTTAGAAAGGCGGATTCTCAGGGCCGCACACCCAGAGCTACTGAATTCAAATCTGTATTTCAACAAGATCCCCTGTAGATGCCTGTGTGTGAGCCAGACAGCGTGATAAGGAAGTAGCCCCTGTTTTAACTCTAAAAGAAAAGTACGTTTGAAATGATCAATCTTTTTATTCTCGGTTTCTGCTTTCTTCAGCCCTTTCCTGCCTATAAAGCCAAACTATTTCTCTCAGCTCATCAAAGCACCTTTTCTAAATCTTTCAGAAAGATTTAGGATAGAATTCAACCAGGTCTTTAACCTAAATTTATTGAAAGAAAGCACCTCCCCATGGGGAATGGTCATGCCTCAATCCCTTCTCCAACTCTCCCTCCTTTAGGAATTTTGGGCACACATGCACATGTGCCCGGAGTGTTTTTAAAGCCAGTATCCAGGACTTGAACTGAGTAGTCAGTCATGTGGAATCTAGCCATCTTAACCCCCACACCACAAGCTGGCCCTTAAAAATAGTTTTAAAAGGACCAGCAAAGGGTATAATGGTTATGTCACTGGACTTCCACATAGTTGACCACGATTCAAGTCCCAGACCCGACAGCTTGAAACTCACACCAGACACATGTGCATGCATGCCCAAAATCCCAAGAGGAGAATGGAAGAGCAGGGATTGTGGCATGACCTTCCCCCTGGAAGATAATTTCTCACTTTCTGTCTCTGTCTCTCCAACAAACACATGCGCCCTATAGGAAAAAAAAATTCTCTTAAAAAGAAAAAAAAAAGTGTATTTATTTATTTATTTCCATGTGAATGGGAGAGACACATACAGAGAGAGACAGACAAGTACCCTCAATAGGATTTTCACACCAGGATTCACCCCTAGTCTCAACCAGCAAGAATCACAGCACGTGCATGATCCCCATGTACAAAGAGGCCTGGAGACACAAACCCAGGACCTTCCCATGTGAGTTCAGCATGTGAGTGCAGCAGGACAGGGCCACTGTCCAGTCCCTAAACTATTTCTGCTAGAAAAATTCCAGACATTTTACAAAGTAAATGGAACATTATGCGGCCCCTCAGGTACTTCCTTGCCACTCCTCACATTCCACTCCGTTGTTCTATATATTTTTTTAAAGATGAAATTGCTACGTGAAAATGCACAAATCTTATCATACTCCTTTTTTTTTTTAATTTCCACCTTTTTCGCAGGAATCTGGCTCGGTTGCCTCCCCAATGTAAATGCTATTGACGGATTTCCTGCTGTTTCCTACCCTAAGCTGAATCATCCTTCCCTGATGTAGGTTTAGCTGGGATTTGAGGAATGCCTTTGTTCTCAGTCAGAAAGCATATGGGATGTCAGGTCTGGTTGCTGCCTTCTTCCCCACCCACAAGCAAAATCCAGGCCGCCTCCCACAAACCATCCTCGCGGCCAATAGTCAAGAGCCTCCCTCCAAAATGGAAGCTCAGAACCCCTTAGTCACGTTCCATTCCCCACACGGCCTTGCAGCCTCCACTGCTCTACTTGGACCACAGGAAATAATTCAACGCTCAGTCATTCGGCCCTACTGTGTGCCAGGCAGTTGCCTATACTCGAGCTCATCCCAAAGAGAGCCAAACTTATAAGATTCCCATCTCCCTTTGCTAGCTAGGAAAAAAAAAAATACATAAACTTGTCTTCCATCTCGTGGCAGGAGATGAGTCAGCAGAACAGGAAATTCTCCTTGCACAAGCCTTCTGATCCCGTGGGTTGGGTGTGTGTGGTATCGAGTGAGGGCTGGGAAGCCAGCCGGCTTCTCTCCTGGAACCACTCTGAAAGGTGAACAATGCTAGCTGGCCGGTGAGTTGAGAATTGTTGACACACACCTTGCCAATTAGAATTGTCCCAACATGTTTTGGGGGAAACTCAGCTGCTTCCAAATAAGGAACAGGGGTGAATAAAGAAACTATTTGTTGCCAATGTCTAGGTGGCTTAAGAACCGAGAGATGAGAGGAATCACTGCCCACGAAACTGAAAATGCACTCGAGTGGCACCACTCGAGGGGAGTTGTAAGGAGAGAACTGATACCAGATGCATTTCAAGGTTGGCCCTTAAATCCACAGAAGCCCCAGTGAGACAAGGACTCTCATGGAGTGAGTTACAGAAAGAGAGCTTTGAAGACTGGAAGCACTTGCAGGATGAAGTCACTTCAGGCTAGATCTCTAAAACTGTGCAAAGGCGCCTGAGACCCCCAAGGTCTGGTCCAGATGGTGCATCTCATTAGCTAAGATGTGGGCTAAGTCATTTCCTCTCTGTAACTCCCAGTTTTTCATTTGGGAAATGAAAGCGTTAAACACAACGAGCTCTTCCAGTTCTAAATCCTGTAGCTCCACTATAGGCTCCAATCGGTGGAACACTAACTCCACTTTTTCCTTTCCATTATTCTGCCAGCGAGATGACAGGGAGAAATCGCTGCAAGTGGCTGTTAGATGCCAGGACTCTCTAAAATAACTAGTCGTGGGAATCAGGGGTGTGTGTGTGTGTGTGTGTGTGTGTGTGTGCACCTTTCTGTTAGGTGGGGCAAGGAAGTAAGGCTTTGCTGTTCAGATGGGAAAAAGCATCCAGCCAGCTCTAAATGTTTCAGCTTTGCAGAAAAATAACATGCTGCTAAGAGAGAGAAGTGAGATTTTTGCATATGAGAAGGAGGTGGGGGAGGAGTAAATGAGCTGAGATTCCAACACTCAATTAAAAAAAGGGTAAAAACGCGGTTAGAAGGGTAAACTGAGAATAAGCCAAGAAGTAAAACAACGCTGGGGCTTTTCAACGGGGTGTAGCCAAAGCGGGTTAAATCCTACTCTTCCACTCAGGCTGGCTTTTTACACTCGTCTGGCCTTCCCCTCACCCCACCCAGACCCATTCTAAATTCTTCCAAGGCTCAGATCCCTCCTCCTCCTCCCCCGCAGAGAAATTATATAGGAGCCAGGAGGAAGTGACACATTTTCCTGCTTGAATGGAGCCGGCCCCTGCTGCAGGAGTTGGCCTTGGTCAGCAATCTTATCTCCCCAGCCATCACTGGCGTCTGGCTCCTCACACAATGCTTTCCTCTGGCTGAACCCTGCGTGATGCCCAGAACGCCCAGGAAAGCTTCATGCTAGGCGTTTGGACACCCGTGCACGGTTCAAGTTTTCTCACCTGCAGCTCCCAGACAACCAGCATGCAGAGTACTGCTCTTAGAGCTCGGCTAGCTCCAGGAACAACCTGAACTGAGCCCTGCCCCTGCCCCTCCAGTCATACAGGGGCCTTGAGAGGTGAAGTAGGAGCATCCCAAGGTTGATAGTCCATGACTCCTGAATTTCCACGCCTGCTCTCTCACTTCCTAGCTGTGTGTGTTGGCCTAGATCCCCAGTCTCTTGGAACTTCTGTATCTTATTTGTGAAAGAAAGGGGCACGGCTAATGACAAGTTCAGTATCTTGCAGGTTCTAACCACGGTTTAATAAAATCACAGGGGGGGCGGCAGGTGGCATGGTGGTTAAGAGCACTGGACTGCCAGATGGCGGATCATGGTTCAAGTCCTGGACCAGGAGGCTTGCATTCTCACTTTCTCTCTCTCTCTCTCTCTCTCTCTGTCCTCTGGTCAAATTAAAATAAGTAAATAAAGATAAATAATTCTTTAAAAAATAAAATAAAATCACAGATGTGTGGTGCCTCGAGGGTCTAGATACATAAGGAAGTCCATCCCCCTTCCCCTGCTTTCTTGGGCATCACCATCTCTTATTCTAGCCTCCATAGGTTTTTGCCATAGGGCAGGCGCCACCATGCCCACCATCTCCTATTCTGAACCACACTGAGGTTTGGCTAACCTGGAACTTGATGGCACTTTTAATCAGTACCTTACTGGTTTAGCACTTAATTTCTTTTTTTCTTTTTCTTTTTCTTTTTTTTTTTTTTTATTGCCAAAAGACACATGTGCTCTCCTGAGAGAGAGTGAAAAATCACTGGCCAAAAGGGTGTGCTCATGCCACAGTCCTTTTCCCCCCATTTTTCCATCTCATCGATATTTGGGGCACACGTGTACAGGAGCCCTACCAGGCTGTTTTGTTTCGTTTTGTTTTTTAGCTTTCTGCCATAGGGCATGTGCACTCGCTGGAAAGAGACAGAGACGGAAAGTGAAGAATCACTCCCCAGGTGGGAGGGCCACTACCTTCTCCTCCATTCTCCTCTCAGGATTTTGGGCACATATGCACATGCACCGGCATGATTTTTTTTCAAATCACTGGGTCCAGGACGCGAACCAACTGTGGTCAGTCATATGGGAGTCCAGTGCCTTAACACACACCACCTGCTGTCCCCAAACCTGTGTTTTTTTAAGCTAGGACTCCAGCCATGGTTGGAGCCATGGGAGACTTGGCTTCCTATACACAACACTTAACCACCGGGCTATGGGGCTGGCCCTAGCACTTAATTTTTTTCACATTTTTTTTTACTTTTGTTTTTAATTTACATTTAATCATTGTACATTTTTAAAATAATTATTTAATTCTCTTTGTTATTATTATTTTAATTTGACCAGAGACAGAGAGAGAAAAGGAAAGCAAGCTGCCAGGTCCAGGACTCGAACTATAGTCAGCCCTGTGGGATTTCAGCGCCTTTAACCACCATGCTGCCTGCTGGCCCCATGTACATTTTTACAGCGTACAATATGTCTTCTCAAAGCATAAATGCATTGCACGTAAAGCAAGTCAAATATATTACCGTACATAATAATTTTCCCTTTTTGTGTCTGTTCATTTTTTTTTTCTTGAGTCCTTCCCTCCTATCTCCCCACCTAGCACTTAATTGTATGCAGTTATGTTGTACATAGTTCCCCTCAGTGGCACCAAAACTGAAATCAGCATTCCAGTCTGACACCTCATTGGTACCTCCACCAAATGATGTGTTGTGATAGTGACAATAACAAAATCACACACAAGTGAGGCTAAAAGCATAATGGACAATAATGGCCTCTAGTCCTCTCTGGTCCTCCTCCTGTTACCATCCTGCCTAGTGTGTTCCTCTACCATATAGGAGTGATCTCCCAGTGTCATAATGCTCTGTTTCCATACAGCTTCTCACAGACTAGAAACTCCTTGAAGGCAGGAACAATGCAGTCTTTTTGTATCTCCAGAATGAGGCTTAGCAAAAGCCTCTATGTAGTGATTATTTAGTGATTTACTTTGAACGAACCATTGACCTGGTAAATGTTGGCCCCTCCTTTTCATGTGGTCTCTACACATGGAAGATGCCTAGCACATGGTAGGCACTCCACAGACACAAGTTGGAGAAACACTGTGGGATCACCTTCCTGGGCTTCATGTTCTTCCTTTGTGTGAGAGTGGTCTCTGGGGCCAGAGGTTAGTGCTTCACTAATACTGGCACTTCAATGGGCCACAGTAGAACTGAGGGGGATTTGAAAAGATATAGATTTGTGGTTTTCATTCTGAATAATTTAGTAGATCTGGGTAAACTGGGGGCCTATACATTTGTACTTTTTAAAAAGATTTTGCTATAGAGTACATGTGCTTCCCAGAGACAGACGGAGAGAGAGAGAGAGAGAGAGAGAGGGAAAGTGAGAAATCAGCTCTCAGGGAGGATGGCCATGCCACAATTCCTTCTCCTCCAGTTTCCTCTCAGGATTTGGGGCACACATGCCCAGAGGATTTTTCAAACCACCAGGTCCAGAACTCAAACCATATCTGCTGGCCCTAAATTTGTACATTTTTTTTAAAAAGGAGTTTTTCCAGATGTTCCAGTACAGGACAAAACTCACCATAACAGGTATTTCTAACAGTTCTCGAGTAGTATAATCCTATTTATCATTTTGAATTGTTTCAAGACTCCAGACCATCTGAGTGGTTTACTAGGCTGACAAATATAATATAAGTGAATAGAGTTTTACTTAAACAAATAGTGTAACTCTTTCAAAAGACATATTTTGAGGGCCAGCCCATGGTATGGTGGTTAAGGCAGCTAGATCCCACATGGCCAACCTTGTGGTTCAAGTCCTGGTCCCGGTGGCTCAAGAAACACACTGGGCACATATGCATGTGCCTAAAGTCCCCAAAAGAAGGGAGAAATGAAGGAGATGGGATTGTAGGATTGAGGCATGATCATTATCCATGGAGTGTTTTCTCACTTTCTCTCTATCTCTCTGTCTCTCTCCTGTGAACACATGTGCCCTCTGGCACAAATTAAACATAATAAAAAGATGTATTTTTTAATCCTTTATTTAGTGAGGTTACAGAAGAACTGATTTAAAAAAAATTAATACATCTTATATTCATCTCAAAGTAAGAGTTTTATTGCATGTATTTTTTTCTGAATTTCCAAACCAGACAACTTCTTAGGAGGCAGATAGCATCGTCCCTAATTAAAACAAACAAAACAATTGTTCCAGGTAAACACTATATCATCCATTATTTAGGCAACTGTCAGCTGGCTGCCTTCAAGGTAAGACCTGAATGAAATTGCACCTGACCTCACCTGTACTGTCACAAAATGCTAAAAAGACTGGGGGAAGGTTTTTGTTTTTACTTAAGGACATTCTCTGCTCTGGTTGTAGCAGGATCAATTTAATTCTTTTCAAATAATTTTTAAATTAAATTTTATTATTTATTATTATTATTTTTTAATCTAACCAGAGAGAGACATGGAGAGAGAGAAGACAAGTGAGAAGGTAAGCCACCAGGTCCAGGACTCTGGGCAATGTTCTAGACTACATACAACTGTCGATGTAGGCAATGAGGAAGTGGGGGGGAAGAGGGAAGCAAGTCTATTTTGGAAAGGATCACATTCCCTCCCACTTGATAATCAGGGCATCTGCAAAGAAGCTGAGTAACCGGGAGAAGAGCCGAATAGCAAACTTCTAGAGATTCTGCATCTGTGAGCAGGGGGGTCTGAGAGAGTCAGAAACCTATGCACGAAGAAATGTGAAGCCAGGGAACAGATTCGTCACAAACACGGGGATGACAGCCAAGCCAAGGCCGGCCAAGTAGGGATGGCCAAGGAAGGTGTCGTGATCAGCGGCTGAATTATACCACTGTGTTCGTAGCTATTCTTTGTGTTTTCTTCTATTTTTATGAAGAACTTGGCAGTTTTTACATTGACGCTGAACAACAAACCTGTGACATTTCACAACATATAGGCAATTTAGTCCATTTTTTTACAGTTTGAGTGTGTTTCTGACGCTTGCAGAAACATGCTTAAGTCCTGTGGGACAGTGGGGTGTCGCATGTCTGTCTTCCCATTCCCCCAGGCGTTGTTTATGCCACAATGTGGATTCTGGTGCCAACACTGCCAGGCGAGATCAGTAATAGGCTGAGAGGTCCCCAAGGATGTCCTGTTTGGCGATGGGGCAGGGAGGGGGGCATATTTTAACACGGCTGCCCTCAGGGTACCAGAGAGAGGCCTCCTGTAGGAGTCACTGGCAAAGCAAATGCCTGCCATTGAATTGCAGAGAGAAGTTCAGGATTCAGTGAGTTAAACTGCAAAGATCTGGCTGACCCAGCATGTAAGACTGTGAATACCGTGGTGCTTTCTATTCTTTTTTTCCTTTCATTTTTAAGAGAGATATTTTGCTATAGGGTACATGAACTCGCCGAGAGACACGCAGAAAGAGAGACACCCCCCCCACCCCCCACACCGCCAAGGGAGGATGGCCATGCTGCAATCCCTTCTCCTCCATTCTCTTCTCAGGATCTTGGGCACACATGTACATGTGCTCAGTGTGAGTTTCAAGTCTCCAGATCTGGGACTCAAACCACAGTTGACTACCTGGGAGTCCAGTGACGTAACTATTATGCCATCTGCTGGTCCTGATTTCCATTCATTTTTAGGAACTGAAATGACATGATGAAGGTAATGGACATTTTGAAATGGGCTACAGAGCCCATTTCTCTAGAAGGATCAAAAGTTTCCCTGGAAGCGCATCCAAGTTCCTTCCCTCTTGAGATCTAAAGTCCCAGATTTCCCAGCATGGTCTGCGGGAAGTGGCTCCTTTGGTAGGACTCACCTTCACCATGGAATTACTTGTGCAGTATCTATTGATGGGGGTGGTATAAAATGGCACACATTTCATGATAACACTTTCAGACTTTCTCCAGAGGGATTCAGTTCAATCACCAAGAACACTGGGGACGAATCTTCCAGGTCAAACCAAAGCAGCCTGCTTACCATCTTCAAGGTTTGGGGTAACAGTATCATCTTGCTTCAAAAACATGGCTCAGTCCAGCCTGACATAGTGCTGGAAACCGCATGGCCCACCATGAGTTTCGATCCCCGGGGTGGACCTGAAAATATGCTGGGTAGGGGTCAGCAGGTGACACAGAGGTTATGTCTCTGGATTCCCACGTGGCTGACCATGGGTCAAGTCCCAAACCTGGTAGCTTGAAAATCATGCCAGATGTGTGTGCATGCATGCCCAAGATTGCAGGAGGAGAATGGAGGAGGGATTGCAGCATGGCCATTCTGTCTGTGGGGTGATTTCTCTCTCTCTCTCTCAAGCACATGTGCCCTAAGGCAAAACTTTATTTTAAAAAAATGCTGGGTAGGTGCATGGCGACACAAGATCTTGACTAACTGGAGGGCCGGGGAGAGGGGATAAAGGTCCTGTCAAGGGTGCTTCTCTCTCCCTCCCTCTCTCGAGCATGTGTTCAAGTGCTCTTTATCATGAATTAAAAAATGTTTAGGGACCAGTAGATGGCATAATGGTTACCTCACTGTACTCCCGCATAGTCGACTGTGGTTCACATGCCAAACTCGGTGGCTTAAAACAGGCCGGGCATGTGTGCATGCATGCCCAAAATCCCAAGAGGAGAACGGAAGAGAAGGGATTGCAGCATGACCAACCCCTCAAGGGGCGATTTCTCTCATCTGTCTCTGTCTCTGTTTCCCTGGTGAGTGCATACACCCTTGTAGCAAGAATTTCTCTCAACTGTATTGTTGTACTCCCGAGTGTCAAGACTCGTGATAACAGTAATGAAGGTGAAAAGCAGCACCAGCTTGGCAGCAGTCACATTTTTCAAGGCATTCACTACTTCTTGACTAGCCTGACCCTCTCATCTCATGTCTGGGACTCTCAATTAAGAATGACTCCGGGGAGGGAACCAGCAGTTAGCGTAATGGCTATGTTGCTGGACTCCCACGTAGTCGACCGCGGTTCGAGTCCCGGACCCGGTGGCTTAGAACTCACGCTGGGCGCGTGTGAGTACGTACGTACCCAAGATCCCGAGAGGAGAATGGAGGAGAAAGGATTGTGGCGTGACCATCCCCCCTGGGGGGGTTATTTCTCGCTTTCTGTCTCTATGTCTCTGTCTGTCTGGCGAGCGCAAGCACCCTATAGCGAAAAACCTCTCCAAAAAAAAAAGAATGACTCCGGGGAGACCAGCAGATAGCATAATGATTACATCGCTGGGCTCCCATGTAGTCGACTGCAGTTCCAGTCTCAGACCTGGTGGCCGGGTACGTGTGCATATGTGCCCAAGATCCCAAGAGGAGAATGGAGGAGAAAGGATTGCAACATGGCCATCTCCCCGGGAAAGTGATTTCTTGCTTTCTGTCTCTGTGTTTCCCTGGCAAGTGCACACTTCCTATACAATAATCTCTCTTAAAAAAAAAAAAAAAAGGTGGCATGGTGGTTAAAGGCACTGGATTCCCACATGACACCACGGTTTGAGTCTTAGACCTGGAGGCTTGCTTTCTGCTTTCCCTTTCTCTCTCTCTGTCTCTATCATGTCAAAATTTAAAAAATAATAATAGGGGCTGGCAGGTGGCATGGTGGTTAAGGACACTGGACTCCCACATGGTTGACTGCGGTTCGAGTCCTGGACTTGGCAGCTTGTTTTCTCATTCCTCCGCCTACTCTGTCTCTTTCTGGTCAGATTAAAATGAATAAATAAATAAAGTTAAATAAAATGATTCTTAAAAAAATAACAACAACAAACAGAATTAAATAATTCTTAAAATAAAAGATGGGAAAAAAAAAAAAGATGGACCCTGGGGGGCCAGCAGGTGGCTTAGTGGTTAAGGTGCTGGACTCCCATGTAGTCAGTCAACCATGGTTCAAGTCTCAGACCCAGTGGCTTGAAACTCATGCTAGGTGCATGTGCATGCCCAAAATCCTGAGAGGAGAATAGAAGAGAAGGGACTATGATGTGGCCATCCCCTCTGGGGGAGTGGGGAGGTTTCTCGCTTTCTGGCTCTCTCTGTCTCTTTGGTGAGCTCATATACCCTATAGCAAAAATCTCTAAAAAAATAAAGAAGAATAGACCCCGGAATCAGATCATCCGGGTTAGAATCTTAATTCTGATGGTTATTAGCTGAGGGACCTTGTTAAGTTATGCTTTCTGTGCTTCTATTTCCTTACCTGTAAAAAGAGGGGAATGGTACCTACCTCATGGTTGCCGTGGGGCATAAGTGAATTAATACAGTAGTTCCCCCATTACCCAAGACTCCCAGAGGATACCTGAAGCCTCAGTTAGTACCAAACCCTGTTTGGCTGACCCCTGAAACAATATGGATTATAACTACCTTGGTCCCACTTACATGCACATTTTTTTCAAAAAATACTGGAATATTTTCTCTTTTTCATGATTTTTCTTAGCAACTTTTTTCTTTTCTCTAGCTTACTTTATCATAAGAACATAATATTTAATACGTACACAAATATGTGTTAAGCTCATGATGTTATCAGGAAAGCAGACACCTTCCACAGTAAGCTAGTTGCAGTTTTGTTGAGAGTCAAAAGTTATATGCAGATTTTTGACTACGTGGGTGTTGGCACCCATAACCACTGCATTGTGGAAAGGTCAGCTGTATGCACTGTTTCAGTCTTAGACAAATACACCTGTGATAAAGCTTAGTTTAAAAACTAGGCACAGGGGCCAGCAGGTAGAGTGGAGGTTAAAACTCTGGATTCTACGCGGCAGCTTGAAAATCATGCCAGGAGTGTGTGTGTGTGAGTGAGTGTGAGTGTGCATGCATGCATACCTAAAATCTTGGGAGGAGAATGGATTGCAGTGTGACCATGCCTCCCGGGTGTGTGTGTGTGTGTGTGTGTGTGTGTATGATTTCCCTCTCTCTGTCTCTCATGCATCCTATGGCAAAACCTAAGAGATTAATAATGATAGCTAATAATAAAATAGAAAAATTATAAAAATAGACTATAATAAAAGTTTTGTAGGGTCCAGCAGATAGTATGGAGGTTAAGGTGTTGGATCCCACATGGTCAACTGTGAGATTTGAGACCCAATGGCTTGAAAGTCATGCCAGGCAGGTGTGCATGCCCCACATCCCAAGGAAACTGAAAGAGAAGGAATTGAGATATGGCCATTCTCCCCGGGGTGGGGGGGGGGGTGATTTCTCACTTTTCCTTTTTGTTTCCCCTGGAAAGTGCACATGCCCTATAGCAAAACTTAAAAATAAATAAATAAATAAAATTTAAAAATTAAAAAAGATAAAATAAAATAAAACAGCAGATGGTGTAATGGTTACATCACTGGACTCCCATGTAGTCAACCACAGTTCGAGTCCCAGACCCGTCAGCTTAAAACTCATGTTGGACATGTGTGTGTGCTTTCCTAAAATCCCAAGAGGAGAATGGAGGAGAAGGGACTGTGTCACGGTCATGCCCCCAGGGGGTAGTTTCTCGTTTTCTGTCTCTCTGGCAATCGCATGTACCCTATAGCAAAAATCTCTCTTAAAAAAAAAAAACAAAGAATGGGTAGTGCTCATCCTATTTATTATTTATTCTTGCTAGAGGGTGCATGTGCTAGTCAGAGAGAAACAGAGAGAGAGGGAGAGGAGGGAGTATCTCCCATGAAGAATGATCACACCACAGTCCCTTCTGTATCTCTCCCACCTTTTGTCATTTGGGACAGAAGTGAGCACATGTGTTCGGAGCCAGTGTGTTTCTCACACCACCAGGTCTGGGACTTGAACCATGCAGTTAGCCATATGGGGATCCAGCTGCCTTAACCATCAAACAAAACCAGCTGTTTTAAAATATTTTAAGAGACACTCCCAACAGTCTTTGTAGTGTGCCCGTCCCCAGCTTAGTAAGTGTTTTTTTTTTTTTTTGAGAGTTTTTTTGCTGTAGGGCACGTGCACTCACCAGAAAGACAGAGAGAGACAGAAAGCGAGAAATCACCCCCCCACCCCCTCAGGGGGATGACCATATCACAATCCCTTTTTCTCCATTTTCCTCTCGGGATCTTGGGCACACACGCACACGTGCCCAGTGTGAGTTTAAGCCACCAGGTCCGGGACTCAAACCACATTTGACTACATGGGAGTCCAGCAACATAGCAATTATGCCAACTGCTGGTCCCATTAGCTGGTCCCATATTACAAGCCCACCAATGCACACCTGTTGTGCGAAGCGTGACCTTGGGAAGCAAATCAGCATGGCGGAGCATTGTGTTACCTCTGCGCCCCTGCACTGGCCAGCGTTAACCCTGTTAGCGAGGGCAAATGTTCTAATGAAAATACAGTGCTCTGGCCTGCCATATTGGCATGGTGAATAAGGTGGCTGAATCTTACAGGGTCCATTGAATGGTTTAGTGAGCTCAGTTAGGAGTCCCTGCTACAGTCATGGGGGAATTAGAACAAGAGTTCTGGAATGGAGCTTCTTTCCAAAATTCTTTGAGGCTTGTCTCCATGGTGACCGTTTCAAATGCCAAGTTCCAGGCCATACCTTTGTCGGATGAACCTTGGGATAGAACTAGTTTTGCCATGGTTCTTAGCCTTGGCTGTATGTTAGAATTATAGCAGTGCTCAGACTTGGCTATATTCTAGAATGACATAGAGAGATTTTAAAAAATCTCCTTGCCCTAGTCACATGGAAGATCACTTAAATCAGTATTTACAGCAGGTGGGACTAAGACATCAGTAGTGTTTAAAACTTGCCAGATGGGACCAGTAGTTAGCATACTGGCTATGTCGCTGGACTCCCACATAGTCGACCATGGTTCGAGTCCTAGACCCGGTGGCTTAAACTCACACTGGGCGCATGTGCGTGCGTGCCCAAGATCCCGAAAGGAGAATGGAGGAGAAGGGATTGTGGCGTGGCCATCCCCCCAGGGGGTGATTTCTTGCTTCCTGTCTCTCTGTCTCTGTCTGTCTGATGAGCGCACGCGCCCTATAGCAAAAACCTCTCAAAAAAAAAAAAAAAAAACTTGTCAGATGACTTGAAAGTTCAGCGAAAGTTGAGAACCACACCCTATTCCTTCTCTGTAAGTAAGATAGTAAATCATTTATCTGGGCATTCCAGTCCCCTAAAATCCCCTGTATTTTCCTTTCTGAGTCTTTTGTGTAGGATATTCCATATTGCTCTTTAAGATAATAGTTGGCTCTTACTTCCTGTTATTTAGTATGTCACTAAAAGGGTATTGTTCAACTACCACTCAAGAAAGGCCTTGTATAACTCGGAGTCTATCATGGGAAGAGCAGAAGCAGAAGAAAGAACAGAAGCTGTCCTGGGTTAGTAAGTTCTAGCTAATTTCATGAGCAAGCTTTACTAAAAGCAGAAAAACAAAGAAGAGGTGTTGGGGAGGGGAAAGGGTGGTATTGAAGAGGTAAAGGATGCAATGAAGTCTGCAGGACTAATGTTGCTCACATCACAGGATGGGAAGACCAACGGGGTGGAATTGAGGAGCCCCCATTCCCTAGTATTTTCCTTCTAGAAAAAAAAATAATTTGAGAGTTAAAAGGGACCACTGAGATACTGTAGTCCTATTGCTTTCATCTTAAGATGAGAAAGCCACCCAGATTAGACATGTCCCTAGGGGCCCAAGGTCATAGCCACGGGGGACAGGACCAGGCATAGCTATCCCGGGGCTCCTAAAGTCAGCATGCTGCCTCCTATCTGTGATGCCAGGCTGACTGGGAGACACCAGGTGAGCAGAGAAAGCGAACAACTCCTTAATAAGCTGACTACGCACAGTATCATACACCTTGACTCTTTCAAGAGTAGAAGGGGCTGTCTTAATCCATTTGGGTTTCTTTGTTTTTTTCCAAAGAATTATTTTACTTCATTTTATTTATTTATTTATTTTAATGTGACCAGAGAGAGACAGAGAGAGAGTGGGAGAGGAGAAGAAAAAGAGAAAGTGAGAAAGCAAGCTGCCAGGCCAGGAACTTGAACCTTGGTTGGCCATGTGGGAGTCCAGCACCCTTAACCACCACGTCACTTGTTGGCCACATCCATTCAGGTTTCTATACCAAAACACTAAAAGCTGGGTAGCTTATAAACGAAATGTATGGCTCCAGTTCTAGAGGCCTGCACCTCCAGATCAAGGCACTGGCAGATTTGGTGTGTGGTGGGGCTGCGCTTCCTGGTTCACAGATGGTACCGTCTATCCGTGTCCTCGTGTAGCTGAAGGGGTGAACTAGCTCACGGAGGTTTCACTTATTTTATTTAATTGCCAAAGGGCGCATGCATTCACTAAAGACAGACAGAGACGGGAAGAGAGGGGAGGGTAGAGAAAAGTGCCCCCACATAGGGCATGGTTACACCACAATCCTTTCTCATCCATTTCTCTATCTCATCATTATCTAGGGCATGTGTGCACAGTGTGTTTTTCAAACTGCCAGGGTTCATATTTGATCTGCAATTGTCCATGTAGGATCCAGCTCCCTTAACCACTAGGTTACAGGGGGGCCCTTATGGGATTTCTTTTATAAAAATATTGATCCTATTCACAAGGGCACCCTCATGACCCAATCATCTCTCAAAGACCATCTATTCTAATACTATTACATTGGGAATTGGCATTTCTTTATTTTCCTCCCTTCTTCTTTTGATAGAGGATGCATGTACTCACCAGAGAGAGAGACAGAAAGAGAGAGACAGACAGACAGGGGACGAGAGCACTCTCTCGGTGACGTGCGATCACACCACAATCCCTCTTCCTCCATTTCTCTATTCTTTCAGGACTTTGGGCACACATGCCTCGTGTGTCCTTTAAGCCACTAGGGCCGGGCAGCCATGTAGGATCTAGCTCCCTTAACTCCCAGACCACATTTCAACGTATGAATTTGGGGAGAACACAAACATTCAGATCCTACGAGGGGACAATAGGCAAACTTGTACTTATTTATCTCTATAATCCCTTTGCTATCTTTTTTATACAACTTGTCATCTTATTGATACTTCTACCATTAATTATATTCTTATGTAGAGACTGACCCTTCATAGCTTTCCAATGACCCTCAACTCACACTAGCTCTTCCAGTTGAGAATTCTTGAGTTGATCATCAAAAGAAAAGTTTCCTGGGGATGAGCAAACGGCATAGTGGTTACGTCACTGGACTCCTACATGGTTGACTGCAGTTTGAATCCCAGACCCAGCAGCTTAAAACTCACTCCAGGAGCATGTGCATGGGTACACAAAATCCTGAGAGGAGAATGGAGGAGAAGGGATTGTGGTGTGGCCATCCCTCCTGGAGGATAATTTCTTGCTTTCTGTCTCTCTGTCTTTCTCTGTCTCTCTGGTGAATACACTTACCCAATAACAAAAGTCTCTCTAAAAAAAAAAGAAAAGTTTCTTGATTTTAACGTCTGCTGCTTCTCTCTTTCCTTTCTTTTATCTGGAGCCTACTATTCCTGTAAGTACCAGGGAAATAACAGGACCAGGGAAAGTGATTTCACAAACATACGTATGGTTGTCCGCAGTCTCAGATCGGATCTACGTCCAACACCTCCATCTCCGCTTCCTTCCCTAGGGAGAATTTCTGTGTGTCAAACCTCTACTTCATATGGGACTTTTCCGAGTTGACTTCCCTCTTTCCCAGAGAGAGTTGCTTCTCTGGTGAATGCAGTATTGCGCCTTTCCTCAACGGATTTCTCGTTAAGGAGGCATTGCTTTGATTTCTGCTTTTTTTTTTTTTTTTTCTTTTTCTTTTTGCTTGTTAAAAGACAGTCTTTGGGGAAAGCAGGTGGTGTGGAGGTCAAGGTGCTAGACTGTCACATGGTAAATCACAGTTCAAGTCCCAGATCTGGCAGCTCAAAAATCATGCCTGGCGTGTGTACGTGTGTGCCAAAAATCCCATGAGGAGAATGAAGGGGAAGGGACTGCAGTGTTGCCATTTCCCCAGAAAGTGATTTCTCACTTTCTCTCTCTCTCTCTCTCACTGTCTCTAGTGAATACACACAGCCTATGGCAAAAACCATTAAAATAAAATTTAAATAAAAGGACAGGATTCAGTCCAGGTTACACAATCCCTTTTTAAAAAGAAGGGGAAAAAAATACGTATGTCTATACACACACACACACACACACACACACACACACACAAACACTCCACTGCCCACTCAGCTGTTGCTGCCTCGTTTTCAGATCTCCTAGCGCGGCAGCTGGTCAACTCAATCTGAATTCCTGGTGGCTTACCAACCATTGGCACTCCTCGGTTAATTTGCCGTTATTGTAGGCTCTCGTTATATGGAAGTGGCTTACACCCCTTTATTCTAGGATGTGTCAGGACTTGAGTTACAGCACTGTCTCCCACCTTTGTGGGTGCTGTTCTTACCTTATCACATTGTCTTGATTTTTATTAGCCTCGCAACCCGGAACAAAGCAGGATTTTCCCTCAGATAACGTGCGGGAGGTCATGAAACCTGTTGTGATGAAGAAAGGGGGTTACATTGTGGAGGTGGGCATCCATGTCAGAGGGCCATCTCAAGGTTTGAGAGGACTCTAGCAGGAAATGTGCATGAGACATTCAACAGCATCCTTATGTGACCTTCAAAAGAAATCAACCGGTTTTCCTTCTGCGACTTGATAGGACCTGCGAACTTCGTGGTGGAGGAGGTTAAGTTGTGGAGGTGGGTGCTCCAAATAGCATTTGCAAAGTGGTGCCTCATCTCATTTCCCTAGCTGAAAGCAATTTGAAGTTGAACTTTTGTTATAGTTTTATCACCTTCCAAATTAAGACGTTATTAAATTGAAATTTTTATTGCAAAGCCACCAACATACCATGTCAGAGAGGTTTTTGCAGGTCTATTAAACGTAAGCCAGATTGGATTCATTAAGCTTTCAATTTTCTTTAAAGTCATGTTCAAATTTTGAGGAAGCATTCATAACCTTCTTTGGGAGGGAAGTCTGTTCTTAAGATGAGAGGTTCAGTCCATCATTGCAGGATGTTGGTGGGGGGCGTATAGATGAGTTTACATGTTATACCCTCAAGGAATTTTTACTTGGTCAATTATCATTCACTTGTTATTATTATTATTTTAATTTTCTTCTATAGGGCATGTGCACTTAGCAGAGAGAGAGACAGTGACAGGGAAAGTGAGAGGGAAAGTGAGAAATCACTCCCCAGAGGGGATAGCCATGCTGCAATCCCTTCTCCTCCATTCTCCGCTTGTTATTTTGGGCACACACACACATACATGCACCCAGCATGAAGCCATCTGGTCTGGGACTCGAACCACAGTCTGCCATGTGGGACTCCAGCTCCTTAACCACCATGCCACCTGCTGGCCCCCATTTGATTATTTCTAAACTGTGTCTTTTTAGGATATATCTTTTGTGAGTGTTCTGGATCAGAGTACAGTATGACGATTAATAGTGTAGAAATACATAGCTTCATGGGGAAATAGGGAAAGCACTAGAATATGAGTGGATTGAGAGGAAAAGACTGGTTCCCAGCTCCTAGCCTACCCTCTAACTAGTGGCCTCAAATAGGCTACCAGCATTTAGTCGCAAAAACCTTAATCTCTTAGAACCCCGTTTTGCTTATCTATCTTATTTTTTCTTAAAAATTATTTACTTAATTTTATTTATTCATTCATTTTATTTTTTTAATTTGACCAGAAAGACACAGAGAGAGAGTAAGAGAGAGAAAGTGAGAAAGCAAGCCTCCAGGTTAGAGACTCGAACCGTGGTCGGCCATGAGGGAGTCCATCACCCTTATCCACCATGCCACCTGCCAGTCCCTGCTTATCTATCTTATGAAGAACTTTGAGATAATAGGCATGAAAAACAGAGGTAATACACTGTCCACATGCAGAATGTTAGTGTTGATTTTGGTGTCCATACTAATAATATGATATGTGAAATCTGAATTACGGTAAAAATGGAAGTGAGCAGGGGTTGGGCTCACTTAGCAATTTGGAAAGTGCACAAGAGGAGACCAGCATGGGCATCCATTTCCCCTCTACACTCCAGGGGCTTCTGGTGCTCAAAGCAGACTTGGTATTGAACAAGGCATCCCACTAAGAAGTGCAGTTACTGAGACAGGACTTGGCGATGTCTGTGCCATAGTCAAAGGCTATTCCCAGTTGATTAAGGGGTGATTGCACTTTTTTTCCTCTGAGGGACCTACAAGTAACATGGACTGGACTTGGATATGGTAGAACAAGAACCAACCATCAATATTAGAAAACTCCTGGGTCTGGATGGTGGTTAAGGGTGCTAGACTTCCACAGGGCCAACTGCATGCAGTTCAAGTCCTGGACCTGGTGGCTTGCTTTCTCACTTCCCCTCTCTCTTTCTCTCTCTCTCGCTCTGGTAAAATTAAAATAAATAAATAAATAATCCAAAAGTTAAGTAAAATAAAAAGAAAACTCCTGGGTTCTTAAGTTTATCAGACCCAATAACTAGTGCAAAGTGATTAATAGAAGGCGTAGCAGAGACACATCAAAGGATCTGTGTTTAGGATTGAACGTCCCATAGGGAAGATGTATGTAAATAAGACACTAAGGACTCAGAAAAGCACTGTTTGATCAGCGATGTCAGTGTATCCGGTAGAACAAGAAAGGACAAGTGCAGGATCTAGAGCGAGGGGCCTTGCAAGAGACATTAGCACTGAAGAATTTCTCAAGACTTGCCCTGAGCTAGATATAAGTAAATAATGGCAAGATCCAGTAAACCTAATGTAGTGGATGTCCAAAATGAGGTCAAAGCACAAAAAGAATAGTGTAAGTCAGTTCCATAGTGCACCATCAGACATTGGAGCCAAGTTTTAGTTACAAATGAATAACAGTTTCTAGCATGTCTAAATCGATCTTCATTGCAACTCCAAAGCAACCTCTATAAGCACAAATTTGTTGGATGATCGGTCTTCCTCATGCCTAGACATATCCTAACATCACTCTTTTGCCATCTCAGAAAAATGTTCCCAAGCCATGTGCAGGCCTATTTTAGTAACCATCCCCAAATCAAAAGCTTAAATGAAAAAACCCAGACTCGTTGTGGAAAGGAGGGTCATCATTGAAACATGTCAACAGGAGGAAATGCCTGTGGGTAAAAACACACTGGCGAGGAACAGAGGCCAAGAGTAACCGCAGAGCAGAGATTTACTTATGTGGAAGTCAGTGAATCCGTGGGCAGTGAGGGTTTGCTGATCAATGCTTGACCACCAACTTGCTGGGAAAGAGAAGAAGCTCGATTTCTAGTATTTGCTGATATCCTATGTATAAATGTTCCTTCCATGACCCACGTCCATCACAGGGATACAACATATGAAAATCATACAGGCCTTGCCAATACCGTCGCTGGAGTCTCTCACCCTCAACCGTGGTCAACCTCACTGTGTTCTTCGACATCGCTGTTGACAGTGAGCTCTTGGGCTGTGTCTCCTTGGAGCGGTTTGCAGACAAATTTCCAAAGACAGCAGAAAACTTTTGAGCTTTGAGCACTGGAGAGAAAGGATTTGGTTATGAGGGTTCTGCTTTCACAGAATTATGCCAGGGTTTATGTGCCAGGATGGTGACTTCACATACCACAGGGGTACTGGCAGCAAGTCCATCTACGGGGAGAAAACTCAGTGATGAGAACTTCATCCTGAAACATCAGATCTTGGCATCTTGTCCATGGCAAATGCGGGACCCAACACAGATAGTTCTCAGTTTTTCATCGGCACTGCCAAGACCGAGTGGTTGGACAGCAACCGTGTGGTCTTTGGCAAAATGAAAGAATATTGTGGAAGTCCTGGAGCACTTTGGGTCCAAGAATGGCAAGACCAGCAAGAAGATCAGCGTGGCTGACTGCAGACAACTCTAATGAATTGGACTTGCGTTTTCTCTTAACCAGCGGACTATTCCTCCCGCAGCTCAGGAGAGCACCCCTCTGTCCCATCTGCTCTCTGTGTCCTATAACCTGTGCTCTCACTGAAGTTCTTTGGGTTCCATATTTTCCTTACTCCCCTCCAAATCTAGGTGAATTGCAAAGTTACGTTTACGATCATGATATCAAAACTAAGTAACAGTAAAAAAAAAAAAAGAATCCCAAGAGCATAGATAATAGTAAAACGTAGTATAGTACTAAGGAAATGATGAGCTTTGATTATTTATTATAATGCCTTTGTTTACAATATAATTTAATTGTAAATTTATATAATTTTACTTTTAGTAACCCCTGTTTTTAAAAGCAGGATTATGGTGCCAGCAGGTGGAGTAGTCATTAAAGGTGCTGGACTCCCACATGGCTGACCACAGTTCGAATCCCAGATCTGGTGGCTTGCTTTCTCACTCTCTCTCCCTCATTCTGTACCTCTCCAATGAAATTAAAATAAGTCAAAAGGTAAATAAAATAATTCTTAAAAAAAAAAAAAAAAACTGGCTTGCAGGTGGCTTGCAGGGACCAGCAGGTGGCATGGTGATTAAGGTACTGGACACTCCCACATGGCAGATCACGGTTCAAGTCCTGGACCTGGCAGTTTGCTTTCTGACTTCCCCTCTCTTTCTCTCCGTGTATGTCTCTCTGTCAAATTAAAAATAAATGAATAAATAAATAAAATTAAATGGATAATCCTTTAAAAAAAACTGTCTTACAAAAATTTCCAAAAATAGAATAATCAGCTCTTTTTAAAAATAATTATTAATTTTATTTATCATTATTATGTTTAAAGAATTATTTATTTAATTTTATCTATTATTATTAATCTTGAATCCCAAACGGAGGTAGAAATGGAAGAGAGGAAATTAAGACGTGGCCATTTCCCATGGGGGGAGGGTGCTTTCTCCACTCCCCCTCTCTGTCTCTCTGTCTTTCTCTGGTGAATGCAATTACCCTCCAGCAAAAACAAAAACAAAACAAAACAAAACAAACCCCATGGGTTGAATCTCATCTATGCATACTGTTAAAATGGACTGCAACTTTTACTTTATGGAGGAAACTCTGTAACATAGATATTATCATCATGCTTCAATACTAGCATTAAAATGATCTTCAAAATTACGTGTATTCCTTCCCTTTAATATACGTTAATAATAGGATATTTGGAGAAACCCAAAGTTCAAAAGAGAAAAAAATGACCCATTGTGTCATTGCTCAGAAACATTGCCTCAAACACCTTGGTGCATTTCCTTCCTGGCTTTTTTTTGCTCTGCATATTTTGTTTTTGTTTGTTGTATATACTTGTGATTACATTGTATCTGTGCTTTATATCCTGCTTCTAAGTCACAAGCAATTTCCTCTGTTTTTACAAATGTTTGACTACATAATAATCCACCTGGTAGATACATTATCATTTTAAAAACCTTCTAGTGTAGCATATTGGCAATTTTACAACAAGTTTTATACCTTGAATAATGTGGTTATAGTCTACACTCTACAGAGTTTTGGGAAACTGTCTTACAGGCCAAATTTGTAGCTCTTAAGAAAGTAGGTTGCCAGCAGGTAGTATGGAAGTTAAGGCGCTCGATCCCACATGGTTAACTGCTTGGGTTCAAGTCATGGACACAAGGGTTTGAGAATCATACCGGGCTCATGTGTGCACATGCCCAAAATCCAGAGAAAAGCCTGGAGAAGGAGTTGTGGTGTGGCCATCCACCCTCATGGGTGGTTTCTCACTCCACCAGTCCCCACTTCTCTCTTTCTTTCTGTCTCTGTTGAGCACTTGAGCCCTATAGCAAAACTAAAACTAAAAAAAAAAAGAAAGAAAGAAAAAAGCAGGAAAAGGGCTCAGCCTGTTGGCCCTTCCCCAAGTTGCAGTCAGTTGCAAACTGGACTGTAATGCTGGAAGCCACGTGGCTAAACCCAGCTCCGATTTCCGGGTCAGTACAACAGGCATGTCCGTTGTACCCAAGATTCTGACAAACTAGGAGGCAGAGGAAAGGGGATTGTGGTGTGATGAGATCCTCACAAAGGTGCTTTTCTTTCTATTTCTCTTTGTGTCTGTATATATCATTATAGAAATTTTTTATCTTTTAATTAATAAAAAGCTGACAACTGCTTAGGATTTTCTATGTAAGGCTCTTGCAAGTGGTCAGAAAGCAGGTATGGTGAATTTGCAAAAATTCTAAACCATAGTAATTTATTTTTTTCCTTAACATATATATATAGTGACTGCATGCATGTGAGTAAGTCTATATGGGGACCAGCAGTTAGCGTAATGGCTATGTTGCTGGACTCCCACGTAGTCGACTGCAGTTCGCGTCCCGGACCCGGTGGCTTAAAACTCACGCCGGGCGTGTGTGCGTGCGTGCCCAAGATCCCGAGAGGAGAATGGAGGAGAAGGGATAGAAGGGATTGTGGCGTGGCCATCCCCCCTGGGGTGTGTGTGTGATTTTTTGTTTCTGTCTCTCTCTGTCTGTCTTTCTGGGGAGCACACACGCCCTATAGCAAAAACTTCTTTAAAAAAGAAAAAAGAAAAGAAAAAGAGTGTATGTGTGTGTTTATTTTTCTTTTTTTAAAGATAGGGTCTTGCAATGTTACCAGCCTCCTGCTTCAGCCTCCTGAGTAGCTGGGACTACAGTTGTGTACCATCACACCTGGCTTTTCAGGATGGGCCAGGAATTGAACCCTGGTCTCCTATGGGGCCTCACTGAGGCAAAACCATATATGCTTCTAATCAGGGAACTTTCTTATCGTTAAGATCATGATGTTTCCTGGACACCACTTGGACTAAATGCCTGGAGAATAGCAGCTAACAGTGCCCCTTCTCGTGTATTGTGGAGGGTTGTGTAGTGTCGAATTTGCGTTCATCTTGACCCCAGGTATGCTTCAGCAAGAAAAAGGACAACTTTAAAGTGTCTTTCCTCTGGCTATCTAATGTTTCTTTTCTGCTCTGTTTTTCTATACTCATGCACAGGTGCACCCATGAGAGACAAATGTGAGCAACTTCCTGAAGTTCTGGTCACACCACAATCTCTTCCCTGGGTCCTCTAGCCCATTAGACCCTGGGCACATATGTGCATATGTCAGCTTGACTGGGCCAGAGGTTCAAACCACAGCAACCCCTGGAATCTAGCTTCACTAGACCAGCGAGTTACCACTGCACCATGGAGCTGGCCCTCTAAGGAATTTTTTTTTTTTTTTTTTTTTTTGTAATAGGGCATGTGCACTCACCAGAGAGAGAGAGAAAGGAAAGAAATCATCCTCTATTGGGGATGGCCGAGCTACAATACCTTCTCTTCCAGTCTCCTGTCAGAATTTTGGACATGCATGCACACATGCCCAGCATGGTTTTTGAAGTTGCAGGTCCAAGACTAGAACTATGGAATCAGCTATGCAGGATCCACATTTTAATCCCCATGCCACCTGCTGGCCTGTGTCAAGTTTCTTTTCTTTTTTCCTTTTTTTTAAAAAGAATTATTTTATTAAACTTTATGTATTTATTTATTTTTTAAAATTTGACCAGAGAGGGACAGAGTGAGAGAGAAGGGGGGAAGGAGTGAGAAAGCAAGCTGCTAGGTCCAGGACTGGAACTATGGTCGGCCATGTGGGAGTACAACGCCCTTAACCATCATGCCACCTGCTGGTTACTTTTTTCCTTTTTTTTAAAGGTTTTTGTCATAGGGTGTGTGCGCTCGCTGGAGAGAGACAGAGACAGACAGATAGTGAGACGGAAAGTGAGTCCCAGGACCAGCAGTTAGCATAATGGCTATGTTGCTGGACTCCCACGTAGTTGACTGCGGTTCACGTCCTGGACCCGGTGGCTTAAAACTCACGCTGAGCGCGTGTGCGTGCAAGCCCAAGATCCCGAGAGGAGAATGGAGGAGAAGGGATTGCGGC
>NW_006159863.1:2829046-2834324 GCF_000334495.1 Tupaia belangeri chinensis | reverse complement strand
CCCCCGCCCCAGGGGGCGGCAACTTTAAAAATTTTTTTTTTTTTTTTTTTTTTTTTTGTAATAGGGCATGTGCACTCACCAGAGAGAGAGAGAAAGGAAAGAAATCATCCTCTATTGGGGATGGCCGAGCTACAATACCTTCTCTTCCAGTCTCCTGTCAGAATTTTGGACATGCATGCACACATGCCCAGCATGGTTTTTGAAGTTGCAGGTCCAAGACTAGAACTATGGAATCAGCTATGCAGGATCCACATTTTAATCCCCATGCCACCTGCTGGCCTGTGTCAAGTTTCTTTTCTTTTTTCCTTTTTTTTAAAAAGAATTATTTTATTAAACTTTATGTATTTATTTATTTTTTAAAATTTGACCAGAGAGGGACAGAGTGAGAGAGAAGGGGGGAAGGAGTGAGAAAGCAAGCTGCTAGGTCCAGGACTGGAACTATGGTCGGCCATGTGGGAGTACAACGCCCTTAACCATCATGCCACCTGCTGGTTACTTTTTTCCTTTTTTTTAAAGGTTTTTGTCATAGGGTGTGTGCGCTCGCTGGAGAGAGACAGAGACAGACAGATAGTGAGACGGAAAGTGAGTCCCAGGACCAGCAGTTAGCATAATGGCTATGTTGCTGGACTCCCACGTAGTTGACTGCGGTTCACGTCCTGGACCCGGTGGCTTAAAACTCACGCTGAGCGCGTGTGCGTGCAAGCCCAAGATCCCGAGAGGAGAATGGAGGAGAAGGGATTGCGGCGTGGCCACACCCCCTGGGGGGTGATTTCTCGCTTTCTGTCTCTCTGTCTGGTGAGTGCATGTGCCCCATAGCAAAAAACAAACAAACAAACAAACAAAAAGTGAGTCCCTTTTCCTCCATTCTCTTCCTGGGATTGTGGGCGGGCACACATATACACGTCTGGCATGATTTTCAAGCCACAAGGTCCAGATTTTGAACAACCGGTGGCCGTGTGGGAGTCCAGCACCTTAACCACTATGCTACCTGCTGACCCAATGTGTAATGTTTCTTAAAAATCTGTCTCGCAGTAACCTGTAGGTGAGCCTCATTAACTTCATTCTGCTGGTGTGTTTGTGGGTATCTTTAGTACTTCTCTGCTCTGACCCAAAGAAGACCAACTGTAAGACTTGGAGGCTTTCCAGGCTGAAAATTCAGAGGGAGCTTTCCTCTACCCAAGTGAGCTCAGTTCTGCAGAGAACGAGTACATGGTGCATCTTACATGTAGTTAGGTGTTAAAGTTCTGGCTAGACCCTCACATGAGGAAAGCTCACGTGATGGTATTATCTGCTTGGATAATATGTATTTGGAGGACAAAGGGGATCAGCTGGAAGTAGTTGGGATGAATCTATAAGCATTTAAATATTTAACCAACTATTACCTAACAAATGTAGATCAGAATAGCTGGCATCATTTGTAAAACACTTCTTTTTTCCAGAGTTAAGAAGGGTGATTTATGATATAGGAAGCTTTCAGGAGACAGCACTTCAGTGGTTTTCTTCCTAAGCCAGAAAGATTTATTCATTCATACATTAATCCAGCAAATTATGTGGCTAGTGATAAAGAAATGAATGATACACTTCCCACCCTCAAAGAACTCAGTGTAGTGGGCCAGCAGGTGGCGTGGAGGTTAAGGTAACTAGATCCCACATGTCGACTTCACAGTTGGAGGTCCAGACTCAGTGGCTTGAGAATCATGTCAGCACATGTGCATGCATGCCCCAAATCCCAAGAATAGAGAAGGGATTATGGCATGAACATCCTCTCCGCGAGTGAGTTCTCACTTTCTCTCTCTCCCTCTCTTTCTCTCTTCCTTTGCTTTTCTCAAGAGAGTGCAGAAGCCCTATAATAAAAAAAATAAATAAAAAAAATTTTTTTTTTAAAGAGAAAGTAACAGATGCAAAGTTAGAACACTTAAACATGGGCTGGAAAGAGAAAAAGCAATGTGATTTTCTGAGACTATTTAGTAAGGGCACCCGGGCCAACTTAAGATGGGTAAGGAATTAGGGAAATGTCAGAGACGTCTTCATGGAGGATGTTACATCTGAATTGCATATTAATAAACCAGAAGCCATTTTACTGGTTGAGGAAGAAAAAGGACTATGGGGGAAGATAAAATGACTTAATCTGAGTACATGACAAATGTTAGTTGGCGTTATTAATAGGTTTGTATTGAAAGCATCTTCAATAGAGTTAAGAGGTAGAGGGGAAAAATAATGAACAGGAAATGCCAGTCATCAGCCAAGAAAGGGTGCACATGTGGTTGAGAGCTTCACTCATGGTATTATATACTGTAACTTTAAGTACCTCTCTTAACCTCCATAATAGATATCCACATTTCACGCACACAAAAGACCTGCCAAAGCATTCAGAATTTGACCTTTAGGTCCACTTCCACCACGTCCAAGTGCTGGGATGGGGTTATCAGAGTGACTGGATGGTGGTGTTCCAGGGAAAAGAACAGCATCGTTTATAATACGGAGGGAATATGGACTCGAGACTTGCATTTTGGCAGTGCCATGTTTGAAATGCTTCTGGGGCATCTAGAAATATTATCCAGAAGAAACAGTATCAAGAAGGCAGGTCAGGGTATGAGTCTGCAGTTCCAGGGGGAGGAGGGAGCTGGAGATTTAAGTCTGGCAGTCACTGGTCTATACATGGCGATACTTGATACTTAGAAGTGTAAGACTAAATGAGGTTGCCTGGAAGAATGTGTAGTTACAGAAGGATTCCCAGGACAAAAACCACAGAGACAGATCACCCTAATATTTAGAGGGTGGTTTGGGATGAAAAGCCAGCAAAGGAAACAGAAAGGAGAGATTAGAAAGGTTGGAGGGCAGCCAGTAAAATGCCAAGAGAAAAATAAGTCTCCAGAAGGAGGGAGTGATCAGTGGTTTGGGAAGTAGAGAAAGAGCAAAATGGAGAAGTAACTATTGAATTTGGTGACAGAGAGAACACTGCAGATCTTGACGGCTGTTTCAATGAAGTGGTAGGAACAGAAACCCCAGCACAGAGGATGCAAGGTGGAAAATAAAAGGAAGGGGAGATGGACAAAAAGCTATCCTGATTTCTATTCCTAAGGTCATTCGAAAGAAAGGGAGGGACTAGCAAATGGCTTAATGGTTACTTTGCTGGACTCCCACGTAGTTGACAATGATTTGAGTCCTGGACCCAACAGCTTAAAACTCACGTCAGGCCCTTGTGCATGTGTGCCCAAAATCCCGAGGGGAAAAATGGAAGAGAAGGGATTGTGGTATGACCATCCCCCTGGGAGGTGATTTCTCACTTTCTGTCTCTGCCTCTCCGGTGAGCACACACGCCCTACAGCAAAAAAATCTCTAAAAAACTTACACTGAGCATGCGTGCACTTGTGCATGCCCAAAATCCTGAGAGGAGAATGGAGAAGGGTTTGCCCTGTGGCCATCTCCCCTGGAGGGTAATTTCTCACTTTCTGTCTCTCTGTCTCCCCGGCAAGCAAATGCACTTTATAGCAAAAATCTCTCTTTAAATTTTTTTTTTAAAAGAAGAAGGAAGGAAAGCAGCCTTGTTCATTGAAGGAGCTGCTTAGGGTCAAAAGGTGCTAGTCACTTATACTAGGGTGCCAGGGTGCACTGAACCTGGATTATTAGACCCATCTCAGCTCATTTCATAGGCAGGTAATATTCTTGAGTCACATCATGCTCTTAAAACCATGCCCCACACAGTCAGTGCAGTATTAATCTTTGTTATCATTACTGCAGTTTCCAGCTAAGCTTTATTGGCTTCTAAGAATAGGTCATTTTGCAGACTAAATCAGTTTCAGGATGTGTAAGGATACAAATCTTCAATCTCACACATGGCAAAAACTGAAGTGTAAGAAAGAAAAACAATATGCTGATAGGGGTGTCAGTCGCCTAGTTGAATGGTTCTCTAGTTGAACCAGAGTTCTGGTTAAGATGGAATCCCTCCGTAGGGTCTGGGGTTGAACTATCAAACCAGGGCAGAGAAAGCAAAAAGGAAAACCAGTGGTAAAGGCATCTTCAGAGTGATTAAAAAAACTACCAAAGCACTGCACTGACGTTTTGCACTTGAAAAAGGACCAATACGCGCTGAACTTTTAGTTCTGGTTTATCCACTGGCAAAGTGAGAAACAGGCATGCAGAAATGGAGGAATAATAATGCAGCTTTTCCTTGTGGAGGGATTTTGAAATGATACTATTGAACTGCTCTGGAGACCCAGAATGAGGTCTAATGGAGATGAAGAGGATGTGTAAACATCTTCAACTTCCTCTTTATGGTCTCCAAATGCTTTTATCCCTGCATCCAGCCTTAAGGCCAAATTCTGGATGTTTCTGCAGGTGTTCTGCACGTGTGAAATGTGGATACTATCTCACAGTATTATGGCGATTAAGGCAAGTAGGGAAATCGTACACTATCTAGTTTAGGGAAATCGTACCATATCTAGTTGCTGTATCATTAGTGCATCTTTCAATCAAGGGCAGATCCCCTCTTGGCTGATGGCTGGCGTTTCCTGTTCATTTTTTCTCTTCTACCTCTTAACTCTATTGAAGATATTTTCAATACAAACCTAGTAATAATGGCAGCTAATATTTACCATGCACTCAGAGTAAGGCATCTCCTCTTTGAAACAATTCTGTAAGGTGGGATCATTGTCTCATGGGCCAAGGAGTCAGCCTTTGCAGCCTGGCTTCCGAGCCCAGCTCTTAATCACCGATTTGATCCCTTTTAGGTGCACAGACCTGTGTCACTTCAGCCATCTTCTGCTCCTTAACAAACTGTGTTCGGTTAGAAATCACTCTTACTGCTAGCAGCCCCCAGGGACTCACGCCTCAGCTCCCGGGCCGCTAATTCACCCAGATGGAACCAGCCCAGTTACGTTCTTTTAAGCTCCGTGAACTTTCACCTTGGTTGAGCCAAGGTGTTGGCTGTCCCTTTATTACAGTGGCCTCAGGGCTAATCCATGGCGTCACTTACTCAAGTAGCATGGGTATCCTCGGAGAAGGCACAGACTCCCGCAAGAATCCCCGCGGGCGAGCACGTTAACTAGACAGCTGAGAACGTCCCTGAGTCGTGGCCTTGGAGTTAGCGCTTGGGACACTGAGAGGTGCATGTGCGCCGCGAGCTGGCACGGGCACGGCAGGCAACGGGGTATTTGCACCGAACCCGCACCAGGGCAACAGCGCGCGACCCGGGGCGCGGCGTAGGCCGAGCGGCCCGGGCTCAGGGACGGGGCTGGGCGGGGCCGGAGCGCGACAGGAAGAGGGCGTGGCCAGGAGC
>NW_006159863.1:2805744-2828431 GCF_000334495.1 Tupaia belangeri chinensis | reverse complement strand
TTTGCGGATCTTTATTCATTTAATTCCTTCCCCCCCTCTGCTGTTAGTCTTTTTGGTTGTATATATTTTGCACTGACAAGGAAGAGCGCTTAAGTTAAAATACAATGGGGGCATATGTGCATCTCCCTCCGCCCCCCACCGTGGCTATGTGTATGTTTCAGACTATTCGCTTGGAATTTTTTGTTTTGAACCATGTCTTCCATCTCATCCTTGACGATCGAAGAGTGCAAGGCCTTTAATATACAGCAAGTTGCATGGAAAAAAAAAACAACGTAATTTAAACTTTTGAGTTTTGCATGTTCGCTTTTGTGCTTATAGCCTTCTAAAAGGGTTTGTTTCATGGAGTAAGTTAAGGTAGTTGTGGAGTTCAGTGAACCAAATAACCAACCGGAGGTTTAGGTGAAAGCTTGCTGAGTATGTGTGTGTGTGTGTGTGTGGGGGGGGATGTAGAGAGAAATCCAGGTTGGAACTGTTGAGAAAGGGATGGGGGTGAAGGAAGAGAGGTGATTGTTCTGAGGACTGTTTCTTGTACATTTTGGTGTTACTGAATCTCCATCTAGTAAGATGTATTCTAGCGTTAGGTTAAGTTTTTTCCTTCATAGACCCAGGACTTTTCTCCATTTCCTTCTGAGTTTGGAAGTGAAATAGAAACGTTCCCAGACTAAACCGGTAGTCCATGCTTTTCTCTGACACTTAAGATAATTAAACCCTTTAAAAAGTTAAGGTATTGGATTGACTTAACGATTTGCTAGAAACCAGTTGCTCTTTAGCCTTGTGGAATAATGAAATGAGATTAAAATAATTTTGTAGAAGATGGCAAATTAGCAAAATGATTTCTGTGCCAAGTCTTTGGGTTCTGAAGGATAAGGTGAAGGGAGGCAGAACAGGCTTCCTTTGACTCTTCAGCAGTATTCATTTCGGTCTCTCTCCTCTCTGGAGTCAGTGTCCCTCCTGGTAACGAATGCAAAGAAATGGGTGTTGTGTTTGCTGTGTCTGCGCTTTGGTGATAGGGTTCAAATGAATCATTACTCCTCACCCAGGCTGTAATGTTACCGAGGTTTGCTCTGCGCTCTATGTTTCATGGTAGTTTAATCTTATTAACTCTTCTATGGGCTTTTTTGTACACCTAAAGGAAAATCCTCTAACTTTTGGTATTTTTCTGGTAGGTCTTGTTTGCATGCAAGGCTCTTCCTGTATCCGAGGGGAAGGGAAACTGGAAAGGAAGTTTGGAACCATCAGTACATTGATACGGGGTAGAATGTACACCTTCTACGTCGCATACCTGGAATATTTTTTGATTTTAATGCCATATGAAATTGGGGGCTAACCTTTTTCCACTTGGTACTCTCAGTGGTGGTGGCGTGTGTGAGCAGTACTAGCCTGTTAGTATCATACCCACTGTGGATACCATCTCTGTGTTTATGGAAGTAAACATGAGCAGAACTCAGTTTTAATTGGAATGTTTTCTTTTTCTAGGAGCTGGAGGAGGGAACGATATTCAGTGGTGTTTTTCTCAGGTGAAAGGAGCAGTAGATGATGATGTAGCAGAAGGTAAGGAAGCATTTTATAATGCAAAACTTGAATATAGACTCTTTTCTAAATCTTCATTACTCAAAGGACTTTTTCGAAGTTGTATGATAGCTTAAGAACATTCTGTGTTTATTATCCAGGAAACAGAAAAATGGTGTTAAAAAGTCATCTTTCTGAAAAATAGTCTTAAATCTCTTAATTATTTCTTGTTCTATTATTTTTTCCCTGAATTTAAAGGAGTAATAGATGATGTATATAAAACTGACACAAGGTGGCTCTGAGGGCCACATATGATTTCTTTGATAGATGACTTTTATGTACAAATAAATGGTGATGCATTTTCATGTTCAGACATGAGTTTTAGGTGATTACGTTGAAATGGGTGCTATCAGCTTTTATCTTAGAACATTCTTGACAGCACTTTTTTTGTTTGTTTGTTTGTTTTTTGGAGAGATTTTTGCTGTAAGGCACAGGCACTCCCCAGAGAGACAGAAGCGAGAAATCACTAGGGGGTAGCGGGGATGGCCACAGTCCCTTCTCCATTCTCTCGGGATCTTGGGCATGCACACACACGCACCCAGCATGAGTTTAAGCCACCTGGTCTGGGACTTGAACCATGGTTGGCTACGTGGCAGTCCAGCGACAGCCATTACTCCAACTGCTGGTCCCAGCACTCTTTTATTTTTATGGGAAGATTTTTTAGCTTCTTTTGAACTTGTCTACTTTGGGACTGTGGTATTGATTGGCATTTTATGCAGACACACTAGCTCAAATTACTTTATTGTCTAGTAGGAATTATTTAGATGCATAAGAAAATAACAGTTCTCTGAACTTGGCTTCTGGGGAATTATACGTTTGTGCAGTTAGAAACTGTGTTTGATTATTTGAAGTACTTAAGTCTAGTTTTCTTCTAAAATTGGTTTATTAATATATTTCACAAAATTTTCTAAGCTTTGAAACTCCAAGGTTTTGTATTCATTTAAGATGGTGTTGGCAGTGGAGTTACTATTTCCTGTAATGTAGCTGCATTGTTTCATTGTTTATATTTAAATATTATTTAAAGTTTGAATTTTAATAATGTCCCCATATCTTGAATGACAGTAGGAATTTTCCAAGCAAAACTGATACAAATTACAAAATGTACTTTGGATTTTTAAAGAATTGGTCTGGTGAAAATTTATAAGGCTTTCTTCTCTAGATTATAGTGTCTTCATATTAAGATAATTTTCTGACCTACAGTCTATAAAATAAGAGTACAGTTTGTTTTGAGGATTCTTCCAGGTGGTGGTAGGATGCTTTGTGTTGAGGCAGCTAAATGCTGTGTGGCTGTCCTAATGAGGTGTATAATCAGTGTGGAGAATCCTATGGGAAGCCACCTGTGTACATTATATTTGTCATATTTTACAGAGCGCTCGTGTTTCTTTTCTGTTGGATTCCCACCCATTTTTCTGATGAGAGAGATTTACAGAAGTTAGGAAACTCACTCGTGGTCACACAGCGTGTGGAGTATGGTTTTCTGGTGAAGCTTGTGGTGTTTGACTTGTTTAAGAAATAAATCCTAAATTCAAGGGAGGAGTTGTGTATTACTCATTGTTACTCTATTACCTGTTGAATAGTAGGCACTCAAATACTGGAACATTTTTGCTATTGTGTAATACTCGCCAAGTTATGAAAGTGCTGTATACTTGGGAAACATTGCTTGTTTGAATTCCATTTACTTCCTTTACCAGAGGTATCCTAAATGCTAAGTATTGGCAGTACATAGTGTCTAAAACATAGACCCTGCCCTTGAGGAGATCATAGTTTGCTTATTAAATGTGAGTCAGAAGGACCATGTGTTTTATTTAATCAGAAAAAAATGTCAGTGCTTGAAACTGAACATTCATTACTTAATGAACCAAATGATAATTTGTGCTGTTTATGGTGGGTCAGTTGTTGTTTTTTGCTAATAACTTAGTAGCTACATTTTGCCACTGGTTCACTGAGCCATTCTCTTTAGAGTTTTTGAAGGTATTTAACATCTAGTACATTCCTTGCATCTTGAAATGCCGACTTGGAATATATAGTTTAGTAAAAACATGATTTGTTCTATACATATGTCCTTGCAAATGTGTTAAATATAAAAAGCTTTTCAATTTTAAAACTGCCCTGCTTAAGTTTGGGTGTTTATGCATGTTATAGTTTGTGCATCATTGTCTGTTATGTTTATTTTACTAAAGGAAGATAGGGCTTTTGAAGTAAAATAGGGTTATTAATGCATTTTCCTTTTAGTTTTAGACTTTAATCTCTAGACAGGTTATGTCTTATTCAGTCCTTAATCTGCTTGTTTTCTTTTGATGGTACATTTCAATCTCTTTCCCGTCAAAGGTTTCAAATTGTCTGCCTCTGCTCTTCTGCATGCTGTCAGCTGCCAGGACATACCATTTCTACTCTAATGCTTTAATCTCTCCATACCCACTTTCACTCTGTGCAGGTTTGCACTCATTGGATCGCAGGAATTTCCTAAGTGATTCCCTGCTTCTTCCTAAATTTGCTTCTGTGTTTCTTTTCAGTTAGTCTCACTTTTGCCCTTTTCCTCAGAAACCTCAGTGGGTCACTGTGTCCACTTGGATTAGGAATTAAAGTCTAACATTTCAGCTTTTCTCCAGTATGACCTCTACTGTTCTAAGATTATTCGCTACTATGACTAACCATCTAGCTAAATGGTTACTATTTTTCAAAGGAGTCCTATACATTTTTCTAGTCTTAAGTATTCGTTGTTCTTCATTGGCATGCTTGGCGCTTCTCCCACAGCTCTTCTCTTACCAGAATCCTACTCATGCTTCAAGTGGTGCCTATAACCCCTTTGCTTAATTACTTCTTTTGGAAATATTTATTTTAAAAAATCTTCCTTTAGAACATTTTGTTAGATAGGTACCCTAAACCTGTGCTGTTACACAGTAAGCTTTGTGCAGGTCTGCTTTATCTTTGTGCAGGACATCATATATAAACTGCTGTGCCTAGAGCAGTGCTTGGCATACAGTAGGTGTTGAATAGAAATGTTACGATTATTAATAGGCTTTGGAAGGGGAAGAGAATGTGAAATTTGGGACAATTGACATGTACTTCTGATGCTTAGGTGATTAACATGTCAGATTTTCTAACTGCGTCGATGATACATAGTTACACACTACAAAGAAGTTCGGAGACCTGGGGTTTTTACCCTAACTCAGTACAAATGTATATGTCACTTTGGATAAGTACTCCTCTGAATTCTTACAAACTTGGCCATAAAAGGACAGGGCTAGATTAGGTCGTTTCTGCTGTTCCTTGTATTTTAATCTGGTTATTTCCTAAAGATGTCTTAGGGAAAAACAGCTTAATTTAGTTGATAAGTTAAATTGCTTGTGATATTGGAGTTTCTGGGGGCCTAAATTTAAACTAAATCTTGGCTGGATTTAGTTACTCCAGGCTAGAACTTTTCATCAAGACAGCACTTGACTTTGGACTGGATACTCACTCACTGTTACTTGGACCACGTGCCTCTCCCAGGACATTTACAATGTATGTTGGGCTACTTATTCTCTATAGGTCTTCAGACAAGGGTGGTTTACCTTTGATAGAGATCTATATCTGGGAGGAGAGGGAGGCACTGAGATCTCTGTCATGCCAGTATTCTCATGTCATGTAGTTTTCATTTAATCTTTATAGTAGTAGTAATAATAATACTTCAAATGTTTGCTCTCTTGTTCTTTGCCAGTGGGCATGTGCATTTACTGCATAGACAGAGAGGAGTGAGGAGGCATCCCTATGGGGATGGTCACACGTTTTTTCTTCCTTTCCAGATTTTGGGCATGTACACATATATGTGCCTGGCATGATTTTCAAGCCTCCAGGTCCAGGAAATCAAACCACTCAGTTGGTCATGTGAGAATCCAGCTGCCTTAATCACTATGCCACCAGCTAGGTCAATTTTTTCTTTATTGACTACTTTCTGTCAGGCGACAGTAGGTAAAAGTACAGACTCAGTGCTATGCTGCTTGGTTGTAGTCCTGCTCAGTCGCTTTCTAGCTTTGTCATCTTGGGCAGGTTAGTTCATCTCTGTGTCTTTTTCCCTGCCTATAATATGAGGATAACAATAAAACTAGTTTTATGGTGTTGCTTTGATGGTTAAATAAATAAATTTATATACGTAAAACAGAGCAGTGCCCAGCACGAGAAGAGCCTTATGAGGGTTTAGCTATTATTATTACTTGACCATTTATAGCAAGTAAGGGAGATTCACTGGAAAATGAGGAAACTGAGGAATTGTCTTTAAAGACTACTAAAATTTTCTCAGCCAAAGTGAAGGAAATAATATGTATATGTATTTTGTGCATATGCTTTGATTACACTATTAATAACGTTTTTAAAAAACTGGGGTCAACAAGTGGCTTGGTGGTCGAAGCGCTGGACTCCCACATGGCCAACTGCAGTGTGAGTCCCAGACTTGGCAGCTTGCTTTCTCACTTCTTCCCTCCCTGCCTGCCTCCCTCCCTCCGTCCTCCTTTTTTCCCTCTCTCTCTGTTTCTTTTTTTTTTTATTTTGGAGAGGTTTTCGCTATAGGGCGCGTGCGCTCGCCAGACAGACAGAGACATAGAGACAGAAAGCGAGAAATCACCCCCCAGGGGGGATGGTCACGCCGCAGTCCCTTCTCCTCCGTTCTCCTCTCGGGATCTTGGGCATGCACGCACACGCGCCCGGCGTGAGATTTAAGCCACCGGGTCCGAGATGCGAACCGCGGTCGACTACGTGGGAGTCCAGCGACATAGCCATTACGCTAACTGCTGGTTCCCTCTCTCTGTTTCTTACATGTGCCCTGAAGCAAATTTAAAAATAATAAGTAAAATTAAATAAATAAATCTTTTAAAAAAGCATTTAAAACTAAGCTGTAGGTTTAGAGACAAAACTAGAAAAACTTAAAGAAAAATTATAAATTACAATAAAAGCCAGTATATTGGTGACCTCTGAGTTGGTTGGGGCGTGATTGGGAGGGCTAAAGAGAATCTTCTGAGTGATTTTTTTCTTTAAGTTTACTATAGGGTATCTCCTCGTCAGGGAGAAAGCAAAACAGGGAAGGTGAGGAATCACCACCCCACTTCCCCACCATGGCCACACCAATGACCTTTCTCCATTCTCTTCGGGATTTGGAGCACGTGTGCACAAGCATCTGGTCGTTTTTATTTATTTATTTTTTTTAAGCTCCCTGGTCCAGGATTCCAGCTGTGCAGTCTGCCATGTGGGACCCAGCCACCTTAACGTCCATGCTGTCTGCTGACCCCTTTGAGGCTATCTTGACCTGGATGATGTTTGTACAGATGTTTATAGTGACTGACTAATCTGGATGTTTTTTGTTTTCCTTTGTTATATTTCACAAATAAAAAGTTTTTTTTTTAATTAATCATTTTATTTTAACTTTGTTTTAATTTGACCAGAGAGGAACAGAGTGGGAGAGGAAGTAAGCCAACAGGTCCAGGATTCAAATCATGGTCGGCCATGTGGGAGTCCAGCGCCCTTTAACCACCACGCCACCTGCCTGCTGAAAAGGGTTTTTTTAAACAATCCAGTACTATACTAAGAGTTTAGAATTCAAAAATGGCATTTTTTTCTTTAAGGTTTTGGCCATAGGGCATGTGTTCTCTCTAGAAAAGAGAAGGGGAAAGTGAGTAATCTCCAGGGGGATGGCCATGCCGCAGTTGCTTATCCTCCATTCTCCTTGGGCATGGATAGATACATACTCATTGTGATTTAAAAAAAAAATTTTTTTTTAAGCTGCCATGTTCAGTACTCAAACCATGGTTGGATGGTTGGCCTTAACCACCATGCCACCTGCTGGCCTCTTTTTTTTTTTTTTTTTTTTTTTTATTCTTAATTTTACTTGTGAGTACTTGGACTTGCGGGATGGGGAGGGGAGGAAGGGATGACCTGGCCACACAGTCCCTTCTTTTTTGGGGATTTGGAGCAGGCACATACAGGTGCTTGGCATGCCTTTCAAGCTGCTGGGTCCAAGACTCGAACTGTGTAGTCAGATTTTGGGCAGGCACATACGAGTTTTTGGCATGTCTTTCAAGCTGCTGGGTCCAAGACTCGAACTGTGTAGTCAGATGTGGAATCCAGCCACCTTAACTACTAACCAGCCTAAAAACTGGCGGTTTTCTCCCTCACACATTTCCTAATTCCAAGTCTGTCTCCTGGAGGCAGTTACTCAATCTTCAAGCTGTAGTACTTGGTAATTGTAGTCATTTACTTTTGAGGGGAATAAAATTGTGTTACTTTTATTCCTTGTGAATTTTAGACATTTCCTGTTGACTAGGAAATGAAGGTTAAGCTGTTCACGCCGCTCCCCCCCCTCCCCATCATGCCTGGTGTTATGTCGAATACTGTGGTTAAACTAATAGTGCTTAAGTTATTGTGACCATACAGATGTTTGCTGCTGAACTAGTAGTGCCCTATATGTTGCTCATTTTGTTTTTCATGAAGGTAGTAATTGCCTGTTTGTTGATTTGCCGTCTCCTGCTTTTTTTTTTTAAGCCAAAGACTTTTTTTATTGTTATTTTATTTAACTTTATTTATTTATTTTTAATTTAACCAGAGAGGGACAGAGTGAGAGAGGGAGGGAGGGAAAGTGAGAAAGCAAGCCGCCATGTCTGGAACTCAAACTGTGATCGGGCCATGTGGAAGTCCAGTGTCCTTAACCACCACACCACCTGCTGGCCCCAGATTTGCCTACTTCTTTACATTGGGAGGAAAAAAACTATGTGATTGCCATGTAGCACAGTGGTTAAAGGAGCTGGATACCACATGGCCAGCTGCCGTTCAAATCCTGGCCTGGCATCTTGAAAACCATGCCAGACAAGTGTGTCTTAAGTGCCCCCAAATCCTGCTGGGATGGAGAAATGGAAGAAAGGGAATTGTAGCAGTACCACACCCGTTGGGTGGGTGGGGGAGAAGGATGCTCTTCTCTTTCTCTCTCTCTCTGTCAGATGTGCCCTCTGGCAAAATTTTAAAAATATATACAGAAGGTTCAAAGCATTTAAAAACCTCATTATGACTATATGGAATAGTGTAATGAACTTCTGTCACCCAGCATCATCAATTCATGCCCAACTGTGCCCCTTTTATCTTTTTTTCATGTTTTCCCCCCTGTTGCCCTTTTTTTTTTTTTTTTTTTTTTTTTTTTTTTGGCTTTTCGCTGTAGGGCACGTGTGCTTGCTAGAAAGACAGAGACAGAGATAGAAAGAGAAAACTCACCCCCCGGGGGGGATGGCCACACCGCAATCCCTTCTCCTCCATTCTCCTCTGGGGATCTTGGGCACACACGCACCCGGCATGAGTTTAAGCCACCAGGTCTGGGACTTGAACCATGGTCGACTACATGGGAGTTCAGCGACATAGCCATTACGCTAACTGGTGGTTTCTCTCTGGTTTCTCTCTCTCTTTTTTTTAGAGAGGTTTTTGCTATAGGATGCGTGCACTTGCCAGAAAGACAGAAAGCGAGAAATTCCCCCCTGGGGGGATGCCCTTGCCACAATCCCTTCTCCTCCATTCTCCTCTCGGGATCTTGAGCATGCACTCACACATGCCCGGTGTGAGTTTAAGCCACTGGGTCCAGGACTCCAACCCTGGTCGACTACGTGCGAGTCCAGTGACATAGCCATTATGCCAACTGGTGGTCCTCCTTTTTATCTTTTTTTGAAAAATGTCGTTGGGCTTGTGCATTTGACAGGAAAAGGGGGAAAGCACCCCCAATGAGGTGTGGTCACACTGTAATCTCTTCTCCATTTCTCCATTGTGTCAGGATTTGAGGCACGCATGTACAAGTTCTGGCGTGTTTTTCAAGCCAGCAGGGCCCAGACTTGTGGAGTCCAATTCCCTTAATCCTTAGGCCATGGGGCCTACTTTTTTTTCTTTTTCCTTGCTTTTGATTGCCAGAGGATACTTGCCAGAGAGAGGGTGAGCCCCCCACACCATGGAGTACGGTTATGCTGTAGTCACTTTTTGTCCATTTCTCCATTCCCTTAGGATTTGGGGCATGCTTGAACATAAGCCTGGTGTGTTTTTCAAGGTCAGACATGCGAGGCACACTCCCTATGCATGGCATTTAACTGCCACACTGTGATGCTGTCCCAGAAATTATCAATATTTCTAATTTCTTTTTGTAGTAGTAGTTCTGATAATCTGTTAATTTGTTTTAATTTTACTTGTGTAAATAAATTATTAAAAGCTTAAATTCATGTAACTTGAAGTGTTTAATATTTTTTTCAGAATATGAAACAACTAAACCAGTCAAGATGGTTTTTAAAGTTACTTTTTAAAAAAAGAATTATGTATTTATTTATTTATGTTTACTCATTCATTTTCTTCTTTAATTTGACCAGAAAGACACAGAGAGAGAGTGAGAGAGGGAAAGTGAGAAAGCAAGCCACTAGGTCCGAGACTCGAACCATGGTCGGCTGTGTGGGAGTCCAGTGCCCTTATCCACCATGCCACTTGCCGGCCTCTAAAGTTACTTTAATATAAATTTTCATTCCTTAGTAAGTTAATATTTTACATTAAATATTTAGTAATTTTCATTATTTCAGTGTATTTTTTATTTCTATATTTGACCATTTTAAACTTCTTTTATAAAATTAATCTTAAATTTAAAAATTTTTAAGTTTAATTCAGGCACATTTGCCTGCCAGTGAGAGAAACCAAGAAAGCACCCTCTCCCAAAAGTGGCTATGCCACAGTCCCTTCTCAATTATCCTCTTGGAGTTTTGGGCACCTACACACATAAGCCCCGCATGTTTTTCAAGCTGCTAGGTCTGTACTGGAACCGTGCTGTTACCTATGTGTGAAAATTACTAAATTACTAAAATTAACTAGTTGCCTGTTAAGTCAGCCAACTAGCCCCAAACTTTCATTTTTAGAAAATTATTTCAGGATATGATATTTATTGCATGAAACATGATTTTGTGAAACTTGGATCTAAATGCATTGTATCTTTTCAACTCTTTGCTTCCTGTTTATTTTTGGCAGGATTTAGATTTATGGACTGACTCTTGGAACACACTTTTAAAATAGTATGATAGAATTATGCCTCAAATAAGGGCATACGTAAAATTTTGAGAAACAAGCAGTCGTTAGGATATCATAAAATTTAATGGTTTTTAATTCATTCCATATGTTTAATGCTACAATGTAAGCAGAATTCAAGTTGTTTCTCTTCTATGTTTCTTAGAGTAGGGTACATGTTAGAATTAGGCACTAAGGTAAATTAAGATAAAAAATAATGGAACCCGTTTGTTTTGCAGAGTTCAAAATAGTGAAACATCAGTTACATTTAAAAGCCCATGACCTATGGCAAAGATCCTAAGAGTCTCACCTTATATAAAGTGACACTCCTTTCTCTTAACCACAGGTGTTACTGCTGACTGAGGTCTAGTAGCCCTTACTCAAGACAGTTTCTAAAAGTAGTGTTAATTTGCCTATTAACTAATGTCAATGACAGTATTTACCTAGCATAAGATACTTTTTGTTTTGGGGACCAGCAGGTGGTGGGGTTAAGGTGCTGGACATTCCCACATGGCCAACCATGGTTCAAGTCCTGGACTTGGTGCCTGCTTTCTCACTTTTTCTCTCTCCCTGTGTCTCTCTGGTCAAAATAAAATAAGTAAATGAATGAATAAAATTAAAAATAATTTTAAAAAGATACTTTTTTGTTTTATTTTAAAATATTAAAGTGTGTGGGTGTTTTTGTTTTGTTTTGTTTTGTTTTGTTTTGTTTTGTTTTGAGAGGTTTTTGCTATAGGGCACATGCGCACGCCAGAAAGACAGAGACAGGCAGAGAGATAGAAAGCGAGAAATCACCCCCCAGGGGTATGGCCACTCTGCAATCCCTTCTCCATTCTCCTCTTGGGATCTTGGACACTCACGCACACGTGCCTGGCGTGAGTTTAAGCATCCAGGTCCAGGGCTCGAACCACGGTCAACTACTTGGGAGTCCAGTGACATAGGCATTATGCCATCTGCTGATCCCAACAGTTTTTTTTAATTCTTTCATTGGTAAAACAAAAACATGTAGTAATAGCTGTCACAAGTGCTTTAGCTGGAATTTTGTCCCAAGGTATTAAAATAAGCTGACTTAGGTGCTTCTTAATACTCTCTTGTAGTAAGCTAAATTTTAAAATCACCCAAGTATTTGAAAATTATAGAATAAGTAGAATGAGGAGAATTGTTTGAAGCAAAGAATCTATTCAGCAAAGAGGTTTGCGTATATTGTGTATTTGTATACATAGAAGGGGCCTTCGAAATGTTCATGGGAAAGTGGAAATAAAGTAGTTTATTTTGGTGGGGGGGAAGTGGAGATTCATATTGTCAGTTTATATGCGTTAAATAATACACATTTTCTTTTTTTTTTTTTTCTTTTTTTTTTTTTGAGAGGTTTTTGCTATAGGGCATGTACGCTCGCCAGACAGACAGACAGACAGAGACAGAGAGACAGAAAGCGAGAAATCACCCCCCAGGGGGGATGGCCACGCCACAATCCCTTCTCCATTCTTCTCTCGGGACCTTGGGCATGCACGCACACGCGCCCGGCGTGAAGTTGAACCACCGTGTCTGGGACTCGAACCGCGGTCAACTACGTGGGAGTCCAGCGACATAGTCATTACGCTTACTGCTGGCCCCAATAATACACATTTTCTGTGAACTTTTTGAAGATGCATTTATTTGCTTAATTTATATTAAAGTTGAATTGCAGGAAGAAAGGTAAGCTATGTTTTAAGTGTCTTATGCTGATTAATAGGAACATTGAAGGATTGGTGGTTGATATTTTACCTAATATCCTGAATTGTATATGCTTAACCATTCTTGTAGGTGGTAATGGAAATTATAATTGGATTAATGAAGGGTTCACAGGTTACTTCTTTAGTAGAAGGAAAGGGAAGACCTGAGTAGAAATGAGATTTTTGAAAATAAACTGCTGTGTAGTCATTTTTTTAGAAGAGATGACATGACCATCTTTTTGTTTTTATTTTTGCTATAAGGTGTGTGCGCTCAGTGGAGAGAGGAAGGAGAGACAAGACAAAGTGAGAGATCACCCCCTAGAGGGGATGACCACGCCTTCTCCACTCTCCACTCCCTCTCAGGATTTTGGGCATGCATGTACATGCACCCAGTCTGATTTTGTTTGTTTGTCTTCTATTAAATTTTTTGCCATAGGGAAGGCACATGTGCTTGCTGGAGAGAGAGAGAGAGAGAAATCACCCTTGTCAACCCAGGGGGGATGACCACATAACAGTCCCCACTCTCTATTACTCTCAGGATTTGGGGAAGGCACACACATGCAGCCCGTGAGTTTTTTAAACTGCCGAGTCAGACATGTGAGATCCAGTGCCTTAACCACCATTTCACCTGCTGACTGGCACCCAGCATGTTTTTCAAGCAGCCAGGTCCAAGATTTGAACCTTAATATTGGCCATGTGGGGTCCAGCCACCTTAACCACTGTACCACCTGGCTGGCCAGATCATCTTAACGAATCTCAGCAGCTAGCATTTACTGAGTTTTAATTATATACCAGACACTGTTTTATGTGCATTATATGTATTAATTGGGAAAGCTAATTTATTTTTTAATTATTTGATTGAACTTTATTTACTTATTTATTTTCTTTTTCTTTTTTTTTTTTTTTTTTTGGAGAGGTTTTTTTTCTATAGGGCGTTTTTGCTGAGGTTTTTTTTCTATAGGGCGTGTATGCTTGCCAGAGAGACAGAAAGTGAAAATTCACCCCCGAGGAGGGATGGCTATGCTGTAATCCCTTCTACTCCCAGGATCGTGGGCGCACACACACACTCTCCCAGCGTGAGTTTGAGCCACCAGGTCTGGGACTCGAACCATGGTCGACCACATGGGAGTCCAGTGACATAGCCATTACGCCTACTGCTGGTCCCTCTTTCCTTTTATTTTAAGTGAAGTTTTTGATGTTGGAGTATAATTTGTTGGTAGTAGTTTACTTATAATGCCTGGTGGGTGGTTTTGGTTTTAAAATTAATTTAGAGATAAACTGAGTTTTTAGTTAATGGCATTCATAATCTGTGATGTGATATAGATGAGTTACAAGATGTAAACCCTCTAAAGTTGTCTGAAATTGTTTAATTGTACACTCATATCTTTCTGGTAAGCATGTGAATATCCGTTATCACAACAGCTTTTATAATTAGTCTAGAGATTCTCAAAATGTGGTTTTAAAAGGTCTGTGAAGTCAAGACATTTTTTTCATATACTAAGATCATATTTGCCTTTTACGCCAGGTCGACATTTACAGCAATGGTGCTAGTAGTTTTGATAATCATTGTTATGTACTGTTGGTTAGAAAACCGCCAATTTTACTTAAGAATGTCCTCGAAGCAAGGAAAACCTATTATTACTAAATCTCAGCTCCAGTCTTTTAAATATTCTGCATGGCAAAATGAAAAGGCAACCTAAAAGCACTTCTGCATTTGAGCAGAGAACAGTGGTTATCAGAAGGAATGGCAGTGGTGCAACTATTTGAATTTCAAGCTGAGTTAATGGCTCTTTCATGGAACATCATTTTTATTTGAAAAAAAAAATACTGACACACCGGTTATTCACACTTTTTTTAAAATGACTTTTTTCAGGTGAACAGTGAACCTGTTGCATCAGTGACTCATCAGTAGTTCATAATAAAATTTGAACTTTCAAACAAAAATAATTTTATGAAACATGTTCATGAGTTCTTCAAAATGAGTTCTTCATGGAAAATGCGTATTATGAAAATATCTGCATGGATGACAAATTATTTTTGTACCCAAATAAATTAATTCCATATACTGCAAACTTTTTGAAGTCCCCTTATATCTGATCATGTATGCGACACCATCCCAATACTTAAGAGAGTATTCAGAAGAAATCAGTAGTAGTCTTAATGTGACTTAAAAAAATTTTTTTAAACATTTATTTATCTACTTGTGATTTTTTTCAAGCCAGGGACTCAAACTGCAGTCAGCCATGTGGGAGTCCAGGAACTTAACCACTACACTACCTGCTGGCCCCTTAAATGTGATTTTTTTTTTTTTAATTTGCCAAAGGGCATTTATGCTCTTTGGAGAGATGGGGGGAAAAAATGAGAGAAAGCACCCCCCCTGGGGCATGGTCATGGCACAATTGCTTTTTCCATCTCTCCCTTTCAGGAGAGAAACATGCCTGCATTTTAACAAATTATTTAATTTTATTTGTTGTTACTTATTTTTAAATTTGACCAGAGAGAAAGGGAAAGTGAGAAAGCAAGCCACCAGGCCCAGGACTGAACCGCAGTGGACATGTGGGAGTCCAGCACCCTAACCACCACGCCACCTTCCGGCATCGCCTGTCATGTTCTTAAGCCACAAGGTCTGAGACTTGAACTGTGTAGTGGGCCATGTGGGATCCAGCTGCCTTAACCACCACACCACTGGGTGGCCCAGTGTACTGCTTTTATGCATAAATATCTGTAAAGTTTTCCTGTGAAACTGGTTTCTTGATGAGGTTGTCTTAGTTTTTTCTTTTCATTTGTTTGAATGCTACTCTTTTTGTCTAAGCTCTTTCTGCTGGTGTTTTTGATGGAGGAAGGGTACCTTCAGGATTGTAAAATATCTCTTTTTTTTGGGAGAGGTTTTTGCCATAGGGTGCGCGCTCACCAGACAGAGAGAGACATAGATAGAGACAGAAAGTGAGAAATCACCCCCAGGGGGAATGGCCATGCAGCAATCCCTTCTCCCCCCTTCGCCTCTCGGGATCTTGGGCACGCACGCACAGGCACCCGGCGTGAGTTTAAGCCACCGGGTCCGGGATTCGAACCGCGATCAATTACATGGGAGTCCAGTGACATAGCCATTACGCTAACTGCTGGTCCCCAAGTATCTGGTTTTTAATCAGTTAATTATTTTAATTTGACAGGGGTGGGGGTGGGGTGGGGAACTGCCAGGTCTGGGACTCAGAACTGTGGTTAGCCATGTGAAAGTCCAGCACCCCTGACCATCACACCATCTGCTGGCCTCAGTAAAGTATCTGGTTTTAAATTTACATTTCCTTTACAAAGACAAAATATGTATTTACCAGAGTTTTTCGCATAGTGTCTCTGCTCAGTTCTAGCCATCAGTAACACTTAATAGAAGATTAGTGCTATGGAGAATGCGAAGGAAACCGAAAACATGATTCCTTTATTTTAGTTATATTAAAAAGGTCATTTTTACTGAGACAAGCATTTCTCATGGCATTTTGGCTTTGGTGTTAACCTGTTGTCCTGTGAGGTTGATCATTGTCTTATCCCATATAAAATTTTACAGGTAATGCTGGAATGTGAGTTGTAAATTATTTTTTCTTTTCCAAATTTACATTATACTGCTTGATAATGAGATGGGCTGTAGTTCAAGTTAGTTGTTTTCTTGGGATTGAATGAGTCACATTCCTAATGTCCAAGTCTGTAAACTATGGGATTGTTGGGAAAGTCACGATGCACTGTTGCATAGGAAAACACAGTATCTTTCAGTGCTTTCAAATGATTGTGAGTTTACATTTACTAATCAGTGTTACTGGAGATTTCTCTAGCTAAATGTTTGTGGTAGTCTACAAACTTTAACTTTTTTTTAATTATGTTTTTGAGAGAGATTTTTGCTATAGGGCATGTGCACTCCCCATAGAGACAGAGAGGCAGAAAGATAGAAAGTGAGAAATCACTCCCCAGGGGAATGGCCATGCTACAGTCCCTTCTCCATTCTCCTCTCGGGATTTAAGGACTTTTTAACATTTAAGTTTGTCAGTTTCTTAAAAGTTTTAACAGATTTACCATATGACCCAGCTGTTCTCCTAGGTGTATATTTAGGAGAATTGAAAACCTGTGTCTACACAAAAATTTCTACGTGAATGATTATAGCAGCCTTATTCTTAATAAAGTATTAATATGTCTACTGTATGGATGAGCTTTGAAAACATCTAAGTGAAAAAGCTAGTCACAAAAGGCCAGATATCATGATTCTGTCTGTATAAAATAAAATGTTTGGTGTAGGCAAATCTATTGAGACAAAGTAGATTTATATTTTCCAGGGGCTGGGGGGGAGTGGAAGGGTGCTGGGGAAAAGGGTTGGAATTAGAATGATTGCGAGTGGAGTTTAGAGTTTATGTAAGGTTATGAAAATGTTCTGGAATTAAATACAATTTGGTGAATATACCAAAAACCACTAGTACATCTTTTCTTTTCCCTTTTAAAGTTTTTACCTTAGGTCTCTTGTACTTGCCAGAGGCAGATAGTGAGAGGGAAAGTGAGAAATCACTCCCCAGGGGGATAGCCACCACTGTCTTCTCCATTCTCCTCCTGGGATTTTGGGCATGTGCGCACGTGCGCCTATCGCAAGTTTCAAGCCACTGGGTAAGACATGTATGAGTCCAGTGCCTTTAACCACCCTGCCATCTGCTGGTCCTAGGTCACTTATTTCTTACATATTGTTCTAAAAGTATTTATCTGCATGTGTTTTTAACTTAACAGAGTATGTTCATAATTTTAGACTTGAAGGTAGGAAAATAAGTTCTAGACACTCATGAATTATTAGGCAAAACCTATAGACCTGTCTACTAGAGAGATCTGATTACTTCCCTGAGAAGTTAATAACTTCTTTTAACTGGCGTGTGATTTTGTATGAAGAGTTGCTGAGAAGATTGTGCATAATTGGAAATGTATATCTAGGTACACAATTATTGGATTTTAAATAAAGCAAGATAAAATTTATAATAATAATGTCTATACTATTTAAGTCTTAAAAAATAGTAATTCGGGTTACCCTATATTAAATTAGACCTTAGCGGTGCTGACAGGTGGCATGGTGGTTAAGGGTGCTGAACTCCCACGTGACTCCCAATTGCGGTTTGAGTCCTGGACCTGGCAGCTTGCTTTCTCTCCCTCTCTCTCTCTCTCTTTCTTTCTGTCTGTCACTTGCTCACTCACTAACTCACTCTGGCCTTCTCTGGTCAAATAAAAATAAATAAAGATAAATAAAATAATTCTTTAAAAAAATTAGACCTTAGCTTTTTTGCTTTGCTCCAGTTGAATCTGATTAATCCTGATGGTGTTCAGAGTCACCAGGTTATTTAACAGGAATTAGACATTACAGAGTATGCTAGTTTCTAAGACTTTTTTTAAAAAGAATTACTTTATTTAACTTTTTCTCTCTCTGTCCCTCTCTGGTCAAATTAAAATAAACAAATACATAAATAAAATAAGGTTCAATAAAATATTTTTAAAAAGGATCAGCTAGTTTTTGAGGTTTGGGGCACATTGTAGACATTTTCAATAAATATGTTGCCTTAATGAATAGCACTTTAGCTTGGTTGGGTTAGGGGTTTGCGAAATCCTAGGGAAAAGATTGGTTTCATTAGAGTTGGGGTCATGGTAGGGGCTGGGGCTTTAACTATTAATTTGGCAATTAAAAAAAATTATATATTTTAAAAATTTAACTATTTATTCATTTCTATTTGACCAGAAAGGGAGGAGAGTGAGAAAGGAAGGAACGGGTTGTCAGGCTTTTGAGCGGTTACTCTGTATTCCAAGTGACAAAAGAGAGAATTATAAAAATGGGTGATGTTGAGAAAGGCAAGAAGATTTTTGTTTGGAAGTGTGCCCCGTGCTACACCGTGGAAAAGGGAGGCGAGCAAAAGACTGACTCAGATCTCCATGGTCTGTTTGGTGGAAGATAGGTCAGGCCCCTGGATTCTCTTACACAGATGCCAGCAAGAACAAAGGCATCACCTGGGGAGAGGGTACACTGATGGGGGATTTGGAGAATCCCAAGAAGGACATCCCTGGGACAAAAATGGTCTTCACTGGCATTAGAAAGAAGTCTGAAAGAGCAGAGTTGATAGCTTATCTTTAAAAAGCTGTTAATGAAAAATGGGTGACCACTGCCTTATTTATGAGAAAAACAAATGTCTCACCTTTTTTATGTGTACTGTATTTTAATTGATCTCCTACACCGGCACTCAGATCACGAATGGGTACTTTTGTTGGACAATCCTGATTTAAGTAAGACTAGCTTGTGATTAAATTAATGTTGTTGAGTTTTTAGAATTTTGATAGTAATTTCAGTTCAGTAAGTGCTATCACTATTTGCCCTTTTGTTTTCTAAAATTTTTTTATTATTTTATTTCATTTTATTTTTTAAATTTGACCAGAGAGGGACAGTGTGTGTGTGTGTGTGTGTGTGTGTGTTGTGTGTGTGAGAGAGAGAGAGAGAGAGAGAGCAAGCCACCAGGTCTGGGGCTTGAACCATGGTCAGCCATGTGGGAGTCCAGCTGCCCTAACCATTATGCAGTCTGCCAGCCCCTACTATTTGCCCTTTCTAAAGATACAATTGGTAATTCATTAGTGATGCTCATGTTTCTACAAAGATGGTGAATGCCATCTCAAAGGCTACTGGAGACTGGTTTTATTTAGGCTTAGATATAACTGGTTATATGAATATGTAAATACTGAAGAAATCCCTTTACTTCTCAAAAGCTAAGCAGTCTCACCTGCGTTTTAATTTGGGTTTTTTTAACCTCTTAAGGCAAAGGCTGAAGTTAAGGTAGTGATATCTACTTTATATATTTGGTCATAACTCTACCAGTTTAATTAGAATTCCCTGTATCCAAAACACTGCTTTTTACTTACTGAAAGACATTTTAAAGTGGTATCAAATAAAGAATATGTAACACTTTACATATTTATAAATGATTTGTAAGGTTGGATGCTTTTGAAAATCAGTGTGACAAGATTTTACAATTAGCCATGTGGGGGTGTCCAGCACCCTTGATCACCAAGCCACCTGCCAGCCCCTTAATCTGACTATTTAAAAATGAATGCGTGACATTAAAAGTTTAAGCTTGTGGTACCAGCCGATGACATAAAGGTTATGTTGCTGGACTGCCACGTAGTTGACCATGACTTGAGTCCTGGACCTGGCAGCTTAAAAAACTCACACCAGGTGCATATTCCAAGAGGAAAATGGAGGAGAAGGGATTGCAGCTTGGCCATCCCCCTGGGGGATGATTTCTCACTTTTTGTCTCTCTGTCTCTCTGGCAAGCACATGTAGGGTATAGCAAAAAAATTTCTTGCTAAAAAAAAGCATATATCTTTTCCTATTTTTTGTCTTGTTTTCCTTTTTTCTCAAGTTCTTTTAGTAGTATTCTTTCCTGGGATTGTATACTCTACATCTTCTTTCAAAAGTAATGTAATTGGGAGGGTATGGGGTGCACATCGAATATGCATTAGGATCCAAAGCATCCTTCACTTTTAATGTATTTTTTGTAGACGTAGGGATGGAGTTTAGCAGCATCTGAAGTTGTGCCAGGAATACCCATTAGAAGTATTGACCCTTGAGTGCTAAGGCTATACAAAAAACCCTATTCTTAACTTCTGAGTTTTACTAAAATTTAGATTTTGGGGCTAGTAAGTCATGGTGGTTAAGGTGCTGGATCCTATATGGTCAACTCTGTAAGTTTGAATGCTGGACCTGGTGGCCTGAAAAAAAAAACCAAAAACACTGGAGGTGTGTGTGTGTGTGTGTGTGTGTGTGTACGTGTTTGTGCCCAAAATCCAGAGGGGAGAACAGAGAAGAAGAGATTGCTGTGTGGCAATCCCCCTTAGGAAAGTTTTTTCTCACTTTCCCTCTCTGTCTCCTGTGAGTGCACAAGCCCTATAGCTCCCCTCAAAAAAAAAAAAAAATCTAAAAAATGAAATTCAGATTATGATTTTCTTTTAGATCTGGGGTAGAACCTGTATTTTGAATTTTTTTTTTTTGAGAGATTTTCGCTATAGGGTGCGTGTGCTCGCCAGCCAGACAGAGAAAGACATAGAAACAGAAAGTGAGAAATCACCCCCAGGGGGGATGGACACTACGCACACGCGACCAGAGTGAGTTTTAAGCCACCGCGTCCTGGAAGCGAACCACAGTCGACTACGTGGGAGTCCAGCGACATAGCCATTACGCTAACTGCTGGTTCCCGAATTTTTAGTCAGCTCCTAGTGATACTAACGTTGCTGCTACTGGAGGTCCGTAGACTCCTTTGAGCAGCAGGCAGTTTATAGCCTTTAAAAAAGGCGGGGGAACCAGCAGTTAGCGTAATGGCTATGTCGCTGGACTCCCATGTAGTCGACCGTGGTTCGTGTCCCGGACCCGGTGGCTTAAAACTCACGCCAGGCGCGTGGGCGTGCGTGCCCAAGATCCCGAGAGGAGAATGGAGGAGAAGGGATTGTGGCGTGACCATCCCCCCTGGGGGGTGATTTCTCGCTTTCTGTCTCTATGTCTCTGTCTGTCTGTCTGGCGAGCGCACGCGCCCTACAGTGAAAATCTCTCAAAAAAAAAAAAAAAGGCGGAAAGGAGCTTAGGTAAGGTAGAATCAGTTGGCATTTTTAAAATGAATGAAGAAATGGAACGCCTCCTTGGGAGCTTTGTACTAGGTGTTGAAAGAGTCCTTTGCATCACACTGCTACAGTCAGCCATCTCCAGTGGCTAGATTAGATTCATGTTTGCATTTCAAGTTTAGCTTAGACCAGGATCTTACTATAAGGTTAGCTTTTGCTAATAATATACCCCTTTTTAAGATAAATTGTTCTCTAGTATTGTGAAAATGGTGAATTTACTAAATGAAATATTTTTTTAATCTCTCTTTTATTATTTTATTTAACTTTAATTATTATTATTATTTTCACATGTGTTTTGCCAAAGAAAGGCAGAGAGAGAGAGAGAGAGAGAAAGGAAGCCGCCAGGGCCGGGACTCGAATTATGGTCAGCCATGTGGGAATTCCAGTACCTTAACCACCACACGACTTGCTGGCCCCACTAAATGAAATCTTAACTCCTTCATTAGTAGAAAGAAAAATTTCCCCCTTTAAGAGAGAGAGGGGCACCCTCAGCTGTTTCTCAAGCCACAGTCCGCCTTTATCCTCTGTCCTTCTTGGCCAGCCAGGATCATGGGCATGTGCCCCCACTTTATGTAGGTCCATCTGGGAATCAAAGCTTCATCTCCCATATGGCTTCCAGCATTGGAAAACATTGCGCTAACGCTGTGACACCACGACTGGGCCAGCCTCAAGCCTGGCTGCTGACATCCTGGTAGCTAGAAGATAACTCATCCGTTTATGGTCTAGGATACAGCCTTTCTTTTACCTTGCACTTCCATTTCCCAGTCTTTTTTTTTGCAGGGTGAAATCTAGGACCTCAACCACCACCACTGCCTCCACCCACCCCAGAATCCTAGTTTGTTTGCTCTGATGATTCAGTTTCCTTTATTTATTTATTTATTTATTTATTTTTACACAAACTTTTTGAAATTCATAGTTTTCCCATTACACGTTTTTCCATGAGCTTTTTTTTTTTTGAAACTTAAAAAAAAATTGATTTACATTCATTTCCTAAGCATCATCAGTTTGCTTTATTCTGATAACTTATTTGTTAGCTATTTTCCAGCATGTTTGTTGTAATCTTCCTTCTATTTCCTTGCCTGTTCCTGTTCTTACAGTTTTAAATTGTTTTTATCATTCACTGTCATTTTAATGGGGTTTAGAGGGGAGAGAGAAATGGATGTGTTTTGCATCTCTTTGTTTCACGTGTATCTATGAAATATTTCTTTAGTTCTTAAGCCTTGTAGTCCATATTTGAGAACACTTGGTAATCACTTTCTCTGCCCAAGAAAAGACAAATTTACAGTTTTTAAAAGGTAGATTTAGTAGTTTTCTTAAATCTACATTCTAGTGCTGTATACTGCTTTGGAAAATTGTGGACTTATTTTTCTCAATTAGTCTTCAAACTAAAACACAGGATTAAGGAAGTAATAGCTTTTCTGTTTTTCATCAAGAACACTTGCACACTGATACTAGTAGTACAACATGTAGACTTAATGCTAGCTGCCTCTGCCTACCTCTGAGATCTTTTCTGTTGGTCTCTGCTTGCCAGTAGATTCCACCACTGAGGCTTTCTTTGTGTCCTATGAACAGATATTGTTCTTCTCTTTTTTTTTAAAGGAAAGTAAAACTATTTATTGACCACTGCTCACCAGTGTTTACAATAAAGTAAACAGTAGACATTTGAGTAGCCTACTGATTACTTCAGTTTCTGGTTTTCCTTGGT